>NC_051176.1:104258391-104263391 GCF_013339695.2 Rhipicephalus sanguineus | reverse complement strand
TGTCCGTGTCTGTACGCCTCATTTTCCAGGCAAGAGCTTTTCAAATAATTTGAAAAGTCACAATTCTCCATGCATATTAAACGAATTCGGGATGCCTCGTCGAAGACAAAATAGGGATCTTCACTAGCGAAGCCTATAATTACTTGGCGGGGATATCGATTCGAAATATTCTCCTGAATCACGTTTCGGTAAAAAGGCGTCTTGGGTTTCAAAGGGAAGTACGTCATTCACGCGAAGGGATGCCAGAAATTTTAGATCATAACTAATCAACTCACAATGACTGAAGCCTTCAAAATGTAATTATCCGTTTAAGTGCACATCTTCGAATGGTGGTGCGCGCGCAATCTATGCACTCAGAAATTACATTGCATATATATATATATATATATATATATATATATATATATATATATATATATATATGGAGTTAGTTTAAGACGTGCTAAAAATTGTGAGCAGGCATAAGATTTTGTCAATGACGCACTTCCAGGAAGTCTATATCTGTGGCAAGTAGCGTGACCGAGGGCCTTGCAAAACGTGAATCACACGCTTTGTTAATGAAATACGCTTCTTCTATTTCACGTGCCACCCTATCTTTGAACCTAGATTGCACTGTGGTGTCAGCGTACAATGGTGCGCAGCCGCATTATACAGTGCAAAGACAGGTTAGAACATGGCTGCCCTTTTATCGAAGCCTTAGTTATCATCTAACAGCCTGTTATTTACACATCGCCCAGTTTGTCCTGCATAGCGCTTCCTGCATGAAAACGGAGTATCGCACGTTAAATCAATGCCGCATTCAACCTCCTTGGCCAGGTGCTTGACTTTGCAACCACCCTTGATTTGCTCCTCGCCTTCGACCACCCTGTCTTTTGATGCGCACATTCTCCTTAATCGGTTGCCAGCCGAAAATAAAACATCGCATCCGTACCTTGCTCCAAATTTCTTTATACTGCGAGACACCGTGTAGGTACGGAATGCTGGCAACGGGCAGTTCTTTGGAGCCCCTACCAAGCTCGCAGCCTTTCGCCTCTGCTTTCATATCCTGCAGAACCCTTGACGCCAGCCTGACACAATGGTTCTCATTTCCGTGTTCTTTCTTCTTGAGCTTTTGTTCTTTTTACTGCGCACCACCATTTGAAGATGACTTACCAACTCGCCCAGAAGTGCGTCCTTCTCAACTTTAGCGCACATGTATTGGTACATTTAAACAGCACAGTATCAACTGATCTTATAGTGTACCGGGAATATACCACCAGTATGAACACAATTTGTCATTAGGAGATTGATTTCCGCATTCGACGAGTGACGTGTATCATGCCCCAGTTACACGGACATGCCAAAGGTTGTATGACGTTAAGAAACATTAGATCAAGGAGGATGGCACAGTGCTACACGTTTCTGCGGAAGCTTTTAACAAAAACCGCCACGTACCCTTGGCACCTCGACCACTTTTGAAGTGCAAAACAAAATACCGGATCTAAAATTCACTTGTGCAGGCCTAGTAAGCCCACGATATGCACACAACTACTGCATTTACACAAAGACGTCGATCCACCTCGTAAGACCTGGCTCAAAGCCAAAAAATGCGGCATGGGCAGCTACTCGCTGACTGCTTCTGATGAAATCGATTCGCACGGTGCGTGGTATATGCCGCAATTTTTAATAAATAATACAATGAATATATGGATTGCAAAGCATTCTCCTTTGTTGTATACCCACAGGTACCAAGATCATTCCGTTAGAATTTCAAAGGAGAAACGCAGACTCCCTCGACCCAAAGCTTCTTGGAACTAGGTCTTCTTTGCCGCGCCCGTATGACAGCGCACCTCCTCTATTGAAGTAAAGGATTTTTGTCTCAAAGGACTTTGAAAGTGCCCGCAGGGGTATTGTATAATAACGGCAGACAAAAAGAAAAACAACATGCGCTATAATTTTAAGGCACTGTCTATAAAGTCGCTTTAGGTTTGTAAAACTTTCTTGAAAACTTGGTTTTTTTCACTTACTCTGTGAAAAAAAACTGATCTTCAATGAAGAACATTAAGCTTGAACTCCCGTTCCTTGAACTTCGCCGAGATATCCAAAGAGTTGGTACGCCTAGAGTTACTGTATATGCTACCTTTAGGTAGCAGAGTTGCGCATAGGTCTGTCTAGCAACCACAGCTATGCGGTGATGTCGCACTCCGTTTGTGCAGGTGACATGACTATCGTGTCGGCAATTAACATGTCCGGCGTGTCGAACACCGGCGATAAACATTGATTATCGATGACTAGTGTTAATTCAGCTCGCTGAGCGGCGGCGTCGAAAAATACAGAAATTGGCCCGAGCGTCAGCTTCTCCACAATGCATGGTTGCTAGCGGCGTTCGGAAGACAGATGCGCAACTCTGCTACCTAAAGGTAGCTTATACAGTAACTCTAGGTACGCCAAAGTGAGGTTGCAAATATGGAAATATTTCTCGCCCATTTGGGCTGTTTTGTTAATATAAAACGCTTTCACTTTGAACGATGCCTTTATTTTGTGGTAATCTTGATTCAACTCACCCCTCACAGCAAAATTTTTGTTGGTGACTTTTTTACTGTAATTTGTAGCTTCGGTTCTGGTAATCTCTAAGTTAAATCGTAAATGCTCTAGCGTATCGTATAACTAATTCTAGCGTAGTTAATTGTGACCATTTTAGCGTCACTTCAAAACGCCCGCCTAAAAACCACAAGAAACTAGCGACCCATGCGGGGAGCGTAAAAGACCACGTGCACTCAAGCTGTGGTGACGTAGAAAGCGTGGTTTTCAAATCGGGGCCCCGAGCGCGGTAGAGATTGAAAGTATGCGGGTGCCTCGTGTGTGACCCCTCACGAAAACTACCTCGAGAGCAGCCCGACAACAGAGCGAGAGGGGTGCGGAACAATAGGCCTGGCCGGGTGCCAGTCGTCGTATTGTGCACGTGCGCCCCGCAAACCTTCTGTGACGTCCACAATACTCGCTTTACTCGTGGAACGTCACGCGGGGCCTCTATCTACGTCATACCAGGATGTCGCAAGGTGCAGCCAACTCAAGTGAGCACTCATGCTTACTTTAAAACCAAATTAAGATATCTTAAAGGCAACGTTCGTCGCTAATAATCGGTCAGATGTGCCCCCGTATACAGGAAAGTCAAACAACACAAACATCTCGAGGTTTCAATTTTGGTGTCAGGGGTCCTTTAAGAGTTCCGGCGTATTTAGCGCATGAGCGGCTTGCACACCGCCTAGTCTACAAGAACGCACAGGGTCTGTTATGCATTCACCTAATACGACTAGAATGCATAAACCATCTTATTTTTCTCCTCATGTCGATGTATTGATCCTGACACGCCACCCTCCGAGAGCTTTCTGCTCCGAACGTGGTTTTGCACTGCCTCCGTGATCGGGCCACCTTTGACCAAGCTACGACGTCATCCGATGACGTCACAAATTTTGGCAATCTGTGACGTCATGATGATGTCTTACGGGGACGTCATCACGTGATGATTTTTTTCCATCACTCGTGTTGTCTCCAACGCCGCGGGATGCTGACACCGACGGTCAATAGGATGCGCCAAAGTAACCTAAGGGACAACATTTAAAACATTCGGCACATCCCACTCCATGTGGGAATCGGTTTCATGCGAAGCAGTCGGCGAGTAATTGTCTACGCTGCATTTTTTAGCCAAGCGTTACGAGGTAGATCTATGTGTTTTGGTAAGTGCAGTAGTTGTGTGCACATCGTAGCTTTACCAGGGACGTCGATTGCACAGGCGTTTAAAGGTGAACTTCTGGTCTGACGTAACGCCAGCACTCATTTTAGAGCACAGACGTGAGCATTATTGAAACAAAGTTCACCTTACGCTGCGATGATCTGAATGTCATACGCAACTTTCGTTAGCGTATTTCTCTGGGGTCGGTCAACGCTTGAATATAGCTTGCTGAATCATAGAAATACAAATGTAATGTTATTAGACTTCTATGAAAGCGATGCCAACAGTGGAACCGCAACTGACGTTAACCCGGCATTACACCTGTATCATAGGAGTACATATCTAATGTTTATTGCTTTGTTATGAAATTAGATAGCCAGCACTGCAACCACAAGTGACAACCGCCACGGTGGTCTAGCGGTTATGGTGCTCGAGTGCTGACCCGCAGGTTGCGGGATCGAATCCCGGCCACGGCGGCCACATTTTCCATGGAGGCGAAAATGCTTGAGGCGCGTGTACTTGGATTTAGGTGCACGTTAAAGAACAACACCAGACGGTCAAAATTTCCGGAGCCCTCCACTACGGCGGCTCTCATAATCAAATCGTAGTTTTCGGACGTTAAACCCTGATAATTAATATTAACCACAAGTGACGCTGCACTGACATAACGCCTGCATAGGGTCTTCTTCCAAAGCGGTTTCAAGACGTCGCGTGGTTCTGTGGTAGAATACCTGACTGCCACGCAGAATGCTTGGGTTTGATTCCTGCTGGAATACTGATGTTCATTCTCTGCATTCGTCGGGTAACTCTGCCGATGTCAGTTTTTCTTAAGGCTTTCGCATTTAAATTACGAATATCGTTTCTCGCCGTTCCTGGAAAGATGTAAACTGTCAATCACTTGTGGCGCATACCCGGTTACCGTGGCCCGTGGTATACGGGTATGTGCCACACGTGTCTGGAGCAGTGGCGGATCCAGAGGGGGGACGGTAGGGGCGATGCGCCCCCCCCCCCCAAAGCCTGTGTCAGCCCCCCCTCCCCCCCCTGCCCGCGTGCCTGTCTCTCTTCTCATCCCTACCCTAACCCCCCCCCCCCCCCCCCCGGTAATATGAAGGAACCGCCGCCCCCAAAGTCGGCACCTGGATCCGCCCCTGGTCTGGAGGAGAGGGTTTGACGACGCACGCGACAGGGTTTTCGCGTTATTAGACAGTTATGTTTAGCGGGCTTAACGGAATAGCGGGCTTACCAGAATAGCGGGACCGAAATGCGCATGCGCAGTACCGTACGTGAC
>NC_051176.1:104036534-104258291 GCF_013339695.2 Rhipicephalus sanguineus | reverse complement strand
CCCACAATTCTTTTGAACGACTTGTTCCAATTTGCAGCATATAAATAAATAACGGCACGGCAGCTAGGCTTAGTTGGTATCATTTGATGCATTATAACTTGTTACAACTCAATGAATTATTTTTACGCAGAATGGTAGACAACATCTCCGACTTGGATCAGTCATTCATAAATAAATTAAAAATGGTCTTTCAGTCATTCATAAATAAATTAAAAATGGTCTTTCAGAGATACCTGTTTTCAAACTTCAGCGTTTTTTGAAGCCACACAAGTTTAAGCAAAATTTAAAGTATAAGTGTGCGAGAACCACAGAAACTATATTAAAAGAAAGCGCAAATATGAAAGTCAATATGTAGTTTTATTATCCTCAGCTTAACTTGTCTACAGCAACAAATTTCTGAAATCAGGTATTTTATGCGGTTCACCATTTGTGATTTTATTTTTTCCTCAGACGTCATTCAACAGAAAGGGAAACAAATACTCATAAGCTTGAATTTCACTTGTTCTTTGGAATAATAAATAGTGACCAAGACTCATTGTTTTTTTCTTTTGGCTACGTGCACTCAACATTCCAAAGCTGTGAATTTGGCAGGAAAGTTTGTTAGGCCAAAATTTGAATGTTTTCTTTACACGAACAATTTTTCTTCTCATACCTAACTTTGAAATCATTGTTCCG
Organism: Rhipicephalus sanguineus; assembly: GCF_013339695.2. NCBI lineage: Eukaryota > Metazoa > Arthropoda > Arachnida > Ixodida > Ixodidae > Rhipicephalus > Rhipicephalus sanguineus. The sequence goes on along the minus strand of NC_051176.1, from coordinate 104,257,616 downwards.
AGTCTAAACCTGTGCCTAAGCATAGGTCGGCAAAAATGTTGGAACTCACTGCGACTCACACAAGAAATATTTTGCTCCGAGAGCACACTCGGACTCACCAAAATTTTCCTCAACCAGACTCACTCGGACTCAGACTCGCTAAACTTTTTCTCAACTGGACTCACTTGGACTCACTCACCAACATATTGCTCAGCACTACTCAGCTCATGGCTTGACCTGAGTCTGAGTGAATTGACTCATGAGTCACTGCCGTAAAATTAGCTTTGCCGATCAGGTGTAGCTCTTTAACGCCAATCTCACATAATCGGTGCTCTACGATACACCTTTTGATCTTATACCTTCAAATAGGAGTTATGAGTAGTTGCAATCCAGTAAGGACGTTTTTATGAAATGTGCGACTCACACGAGATATTTCTATTAAGAACTTCCTGTGCAAAAGTTTGCAGGGGAGTATGGCACCCCCTAGCAGCCCCCACTCACACCTGTTATCAATAAACATTGTGGTGGAGCATGAATGCTAGTGCATTGAGGCACGTGTGAATAGATTTGAGTATAAACGTAAGCCAATATAAGGCTGATAGTAATGCCGATAGGTGAGTAGATAAGACCACTGGTCGGCAATGAAGGGTGGAGCTCCGTCAGACTTACTCAATAAATATATTTGCGCTTAGGGCTCACTAGGACTCAGACTCACCAATATTTTTCTAACCAGACTCACTTGGACTCAGACTCACTAAAATTTCCCTCAACCGGACTCACTTGGACTCAAACTCACCAACGTATTGCTCAGCCCGACTCACTCAGACTTACGGCTCGATCTGAGTCTGAGTGAGTCAACTGACGAGTGAGTTTGCCGACCTATGGCCTAGAGTATATTTCATCAAAATCGGGAATGGTGACTGGCACGTCGTGTTTATTCTTATCTGGACACACCCAACTATTGATAATTATGTTGAAAGTTCAAGGTTCAATGTAGGAAGAGTTTTTGGCCTTCTCATTTTTAAACATCCATGCCACAGCCGCCACTGGCCATCACTGTTGCTACACAAAAACCATTCCTGTACTCCCCAATAGCTTCATTGTAAAAATGTGTGGTTACCGGATCCCACTTCTGTAAACGCTGCCTCCTCTTCCTCTCCAAAGTTTGAAGTAGTGTATCCAAGCTGCTTGCAGCCTCTCTCCACGGCTTGTAATCAGGTTCCCTTTGAATAGGAGATCAAACTCTAGTAGTAGCTGGGGAAAAAAGGTACAGAATGTTAAAAGAAACTTCACAAACCACCTGACCCGTTTTCAAATAGTTTCACTGCTGAAAGACACCAATCTGTTTGAAGTTAATAACTGAAATATTCATTAGCATACATGCCCGATACAACAGCCAGAATTGGGGCTAAAGTCTTTGTTACGACCATAAAAAACAATGAAGCAAGATCACGTGGACTTACATATTTAACGAATTTGCAAATCATAAAATAAATATTCTCGAATCTCCACCGGTTTTGCCCACATGCCTTTGGAAAGCACAAATACTACCAATCAAGGAAACAATTAAGGAACAGAAAGCAAAAGCATTATGCGAGACCCTATGCAGTGCGTCACCTGTGATGCTCATGCAAGCGGTCATTTAGGCATCGGCCCGTTTGACCGATATAACTTTTTCCACACGTCAGTGGAATCGAATAAACAACCCCCACTGCACAGGAGATGAAACGTGTCCTGTGCTTCACAGAACACGCAGGAACCCGTGAAGGCTGAGCATTGACCATTTGGCATGCCTTCTGAAGCTTCTCTGAAGTCCAGAAACCGCCACCTGCAAGTTGGCGCATGCCTCCTATCCTTTAGGCCTATAGTGCCCATTTGTGGTATGTAGGGCAACACAAACATAAGCGACTTTTTGTTGGTGTTTCCATGCTCTGTTGCACTCAGCTCTCCGTGCCACACCAGAATTTAAGATAAGTCATCAACAAATCGGCACACTTTAAAAACAACAGGGATCCCTAGCTTGACGGGCTATGTGCCGGGTCGGTGGAGCGGGCCAGGCTAAATATCCGCGCAGATTGGTACCAAACATGACCCCATGCAAATTCCCCTCTTTTGGATGAAGTATGATCATTCCACGTGACGAAACTCGATTTCATTTAGAAGTACAACTATACTCACGGACAACTTTTCTTGGCAATGAAGGGAAGGCTACATAGCTGAACTAACGCGTGTGCTACCGCTGAAGAATATAGTCCCACAATTAAGTCCGTGTTTTCTGCGCGAGAATAAAAAAAAATACTTATTTTCTACAGGACACTGTTTGAAAAGAGGTCAGCATGCACCAAGGAGACATTTATATTTCTTATACTTTATGCAGTTTCATTTTGCGTTTTGCGCGTGTGAAAACGTCGCACCTTTTACGGGCACCTCACAGTCAAAATAGAGTATTCGTCTCAGGTGAGCTCTCGTCATCCTCCAGCTTCTCCGACGACTCGCCGAAGGACTTGTGATGAATTTCAGTAACAAATGGCTGGTCAAAGCCTATGACGCCAATAAAATAATCAAACGGCCGTCACAGAAGATAGGGAATGTTTATAAACCAAACTAATTTGGAAACGTATGCCGAAACCGGACTACTCGGCCCAGCGGTACTTGTGCAGTAGCTCTGCCCCCGGAGCCTTTCCTTCTTGCCAAGAAAAGTTGTCCGCGAGTATGGTAGTCTACTGCTGTAGATTCCTGAGCAAGTTTGAAACACCGCGCGACGCAAAGTGTCAGTGCATTCTTCGACATATAAAGCAGTTGGTCATGTGGTAGTGGTAGCATAAGTCTATTGAAGCAGGTTCAGCAAGGAGATGATTGCAAAGAGCTTGGGACACCAAGAAAAGCTCCTCATTGTGCTGCCCTACGTACACAATGTGTTGCATAGCTGAAGAAGATAGGAGCGCGTGCCAACTTGCAGGTGGCTTTCTCGCTCCAGAGAAGCCTCAGAGGTCCTGCCAATGGTGAACGCTCAAGCCTTCACGAGTTCCTGGGTGTTCCGTGAAGCACAGGACATGTTTCATGTCCTGCGCAGAGGGGGTTGTTTATTCAACCCCACTGATGTGTGGAAAAACTTATACCGGTCAAACGGGCCGATGCCTAAATGACCACTCGCACGAGCATCACAATAATGTATTCAACACAGTGCAGGGGCACATCAGCATTCACTGTCGTGACTGTGGGTCACACACCCGTTTCAATCAGAGCAAAGTCATGGCAAGGCATAGGTTCAGCTAACTCGCGAAGTTATCAAAGCTGAGTTGATGCATAAGCTGAGGGACAAGTGCGTTAGTGCACCCTCTATTGCACTTTCAAATGAAGAATTTGATAACTTGGCTGGGCTTTAGGGCATACGTGGTGGTACGCTGGAAGCATTTCAGATGATGTGGCAATGATGTAAGCACCTTTCTTTTCTTGCCTCGCACCCTCTCCCTTGCCTTGTATATATGCACATTTTCATCAAAATAAAACTAGTTGGAAGTCACCGCTCTTTGCCTATGTTTGTCTCGTTCTTTTCCAAACCTTCTATGTACAGTAAACATTTAGTTGGTGTAGATTCATTATGTGAATTTGGCAGCGCAAACAAACGGGACACAGAGAGAGTGGGACGGGACTGCGCTTATTTGTTGTTGTTTGTTTCCACTGTCAAGTTTACATAATGAACCACGCTGTACACCAAGGTGGTCATTTCATATACAAATAACAGATTACGTAAAATGTACTGAGCTTAATTTAAAATATAATAAATGTTACAAGGAGGACTGTTGTAGATCTGCAAGTGGCTCGAGGTTTATGTTGAAATAAATTTGAACTAATGTCATTGCTAAACTGATAGAGAAAATATTTTCTGCTGCCACTTGAGCCAGCTTTTTGCAGTTAGAGGCAACTGTAAAATGAAAATTAAGCAACTGCCACGAGAATTGACACTGCGTGAAAGCCTCTCAACACAAAACAGGATAAGAAAAACTTAGCAGGAAAGGAAAATTTATTTAATGTAACAATTACCAGAAAATTGACACAAAACAAAGGTACTGAGCTAGTCACAACGTTGCAGAAGCAGTGCGATACTCCCTCATAGTGCAAAAAAAAAAATGCAACTGTAGCTGGTGCATTCATTTCAAGAGGCAACTCAAGAGGAATAGATCAATTCTGGCATAATCTCGTTAGGCGTTTAACCTGCACTTCAAGGTCACAGTCCTAGTAACGCACTTGGTCTAGGAAGGTGCAAAAGCCTACAATCGTGCCAGAGCCTGACATGCAGCATAGAAGTCATGCCTTCAAGACGGGCCTTATCATTGCAATCAATCAGCTTTCACTTTACATAATCATGCTGTGAACGAGTGAAACCCACTTTGAGCACATGTTCAATGGTAAAAACGTTACGCTATAATACAATTATCAGCATAGTCTCAGAAATGTAAATAAACAAAGTGCATGCAACAGGCTGTTCGTACTGCTTCAGTGAAGTGACCAGCCGATTGTAGCGCGCGGAGCCGAACGCTCGTTGGGCGTGTATCACAGCAGAATTGTTGCACAACTTATCTGCTCCTTTAAAAAAAGAAAAAGAAAGAAACGAAAACATGCTGCTGTCAATCATTAGAAGACTAAAAAATGCGGGGCTAATTGCGAAAGCATCTCGCAATGCTGCTGAATGATGCTTACGAACTCTGATATCTCTTCAGCACACCATTTTACTTTATTTTCATTATGCGTATCGCCTCTACTCGGGACGAAAACTGCACCTAAGACGGACGGCACCCTTTCTTTTTCTTTGAAATTGAAGCTTTCCGTTACATTAAAGAAGAAAGCATACAAGCGTAGCTTACTTTTTCGTGATCCCGGTACCAGTTGAGCATCGCCGAATTCCCGCGGAACACGTCGGTTGTTCGACTCACGCCTCCTCCATCCCTTCCTCAGTTTCTGCAGTCAGCAGACAATCTCTTAACGGGGTGCTTGCAAACAAATGAAGCAATGCTGCAATACTCACGGTTTATCTGCAGTAAGTGGGTGCAGCGGTGTTCCTCGGAAGCCGGGAAGACTTCGTAGAGTTCTTTGTCAAAATCATCGATATCCAGCGGGCGGAAACGACGAAGCGCACAAGAGAATTCACTGCTGTAGACGATGAGAAAAACATATCTGAACTTAACACTGCACACTGGATCTTGCTGAGCGTCGAGATCATCGAAAACACGCCGATCACGTTGCTGCGTGAATAAAAACAAATGCGTGGAGCCATTTTTTTTTCTCTGTGGGGCGCGGGAAAAAGAAAAAATAAAGGAAAAAGCGCAGCGCTACCGGCGCTACCTACCGCTTGTTAAAAGTAACAGCCGCCAACATGACGAATTGTATTTAATGTTGTTGTTTAAATCGTCGTTATACTGTTAACTTTTCATCAAAAGGAGCGACTAGCACGAGTGGATTGTAATTTATAGGCATAAGTAGCCGAAGTAACCATAAAACTATTATAGGTGAGGAGGCCCGTCACTTTAAAGGGGTCATGAACCACTTTTCCAAGTAATGATCTAATGGCCTCAGTATCGGAGTGTACTGCCTCCCGAATCGATTGCCGCAAAAATTTCTCGAATCCGTCAAGAATCAGCGGAGTTACGGGGGTTTGGCGCACGCTCCCAGCGCTTTCTCTCTTTTCTCGTGCCGACGAGCGCACTGGAAGCTAGACAGGGAGGGATGGCATGGGGGAAAGAAGTTACGCCAGCGCGCGTTATGAAACGCGATCGCTCTCCCGCTGTGATTCGCTTGCGCGAGTGCGGCTACCGTGTACTGAGGAGTGCGGCGCCGGCAAGTGGCGGCACCCCGCGGCAAGAAGCGCATCTGATCCGAACGCCGCTCTCGATTTACGTCGGCTATCGGCCAATAAGCATGGTATGTCTCTTGCGACGTACAGCGGACAGACGCCCCGCCCACCGACGAGAGTGAGAACCGGCCTCTGTTTGAAAAGAGGGTGCCTGGGGAAACGGCAACTTCGCGCTCCGCTTGTGGCCATTACGCGGCGCGCACGACTGTAATATTTGGCAGAGCAGTTCATAGCCGTGTCAGCTTTCCGCAGGATGTGTTTTTTCAATCAGCCCAAGGGGTGCTTCATGACCCCTTTAACGACAGCACTATGTTGACGGTGCAACAGCTGTTCGTAGGCGTTGCATGGCTATGTCACCATAGCATGGCCGTTGTGGCCAAGTAATCAGCATGTTGTTCGCGGTGCCCATTTGATTCTCATTGTTTCGCCAGGTTCACTAATTGGCCCGTGTCACTGGGAGAAGTAACATAGGCTGCCGCTTTGCAGTGCGCCTTCGGCGCTCTCACTATTTTGCTCGCGTCACATAGCCACATCCAGTGAGCGACGGGCTACGTCGCCGCTTACACCAACGTGATTCTCTATTAAAAACAAAAAATACAGCTCCTCCGGAGCAGTAAGGTTAATTTAAAAACAATACTTAAAAAAAAAGCACTTCCAATGCAGGAGTCGAACCCACGCCCCAACGGCACCACCGCCGGGCAGCGTTAGGCCATTGCTTTTTTTTTTGTCTTTATTGCAGGGCATCAGTTTTCCACCGTGAGAAGAGAGTACATCCTGTCTACAATTGTTTGCACCACCGATGCACAGCGGCCGCGGCTACTTACAAGGCTTGGTAACGCTCGATGTGTACTACGCGATTGTACGATCAGCGCTGGTACGATGATTGTTACAGCTGTCTTCGTACGGTGCGCCGTTGTTCTGTTTGTGCAGCATAATCCCCGTGCTTAGCCCGAAGTTCCGAAAGAATGGTGGCTGTGTATGTTGCGCGTAATTCCCCAAGAGCACTACCTGCTACCACCTGCATTCCTAAATCGAACGCAGCAGCAAGCATCAAACCAAAAGCAACGTCTGCGAAGCCGCAAATGTGATGCGTGTTTGTGTTGTGTTCGTGCAGCACGATCCTCGTGCTTAGCCCGAAGTTATGAATGAATGGTGCGTGCGCGCGCGCGCGTGTGTGTGCGTGTGTGTGTGTGTGAAGCGCATAATTTCCCGTGAGCATCACACGAAAAGCGCACGTCTGAGAAGCCACAAATGTGGTTCGTGTTTGTGTGTGGGTATACAAAAAGTGGAAATGTAGATTAGGATTTGCTTTTGTGATCTTCAGCCTTAGCGGTAGCCTGGATCGTCCATCGTGAAATGTGTGGTGTGAATGTGTGTTGATGTTCACTGTGAATATCTACAATTGTAGAGCTCCGTGTTTTCGGTGTTTCTTTTTCTTAAAAATCGGCGGGTGTTTATCGGAGTTTATATTTTTGACGGAAGTTTGGCGTTTATCGGAGTTTGTTTCTCGTACATCTCCAATTCTTCGATATTCGGAGTTTTGTATTATTCTTGAAACCCCAAAATCTTAGATCTATTCATATCTGAATACTAAAACATCAAAACACACGAAGCACTAATTTTTCTAGAAGGTTTGAATGCACAAAAACATATACGCACGAGCGAAATGCTTGAACACAAAACACCAGACCCTATGCTTAAAGCTTATTGTAAAACACGCAAGCATACTTTGCGAGGTTGCTGTCAGTGATCGAAGCGCGCTCCTTTCGCTTGACAGCTCTCAGCTTTGAAAATGCCCTTTCAACGTTAGCGCTAGAAACAGGAAACGCCAGATGACGCAGGGCGCAGCGAGAAAGCACTGTCCACTGGAAATTGTGAAGTCTCCAAAACGACAGGGGTCCAACAATGTTACATCTTTCATAGCACTGATAGTTCGCAAAATCACTCAGGAGCTGGCTCATGTCGTCACTTTCAAGAAGCACTAATTGAAAAATAGGCGCATAGGTTTCAAACGCGCAGGGCAGCTCATGCTTCACATTTGTATTCACAATTTGAACACAGTACCAAACGATTCTTTGGTGTACTGTAGTTGATCGCACAGGTTCCTCTCAGATGTCTGTCTCCACTTTTCAGCGACAGCAGCGTAGTATCCATGAAAGTCTGTGACAGCCATTAAGCGGTCAGTCTCGTCAAAAAGGTCCAACAGACTTGTGACATCTCATGCGAAGACCTCGGTTGGATCACACTATTGACTGATGAGTGCGTGCAGACGAACCCCCAGTATGGGACAAACTTGGTGTACCAGGGTACTCTCTGCCTCAAGTTCCTTGATGATTGAGAGCACGGCACACGAATTGGTCTTCACAAACCTCACCTTAACGAGCAAGTCGTGCACAGCTTCAGGTGATGAAATAAGACTCTTGAGCTTCTCACGCTTCCTTCCCTTGGTTTCATCGCTTCTCAAGAAAGACTAAATGGCACGCCAGTTGTCCAAAATATCTTCTAGAGCTTCGTAAAAAGAGAACCACCTCAGCGAACATACGGTTTTCAGTGACTTGATGGGCATGCCCATGGCCAAGCACACAAGATCAAACTTATAGCGCACCTCCCGCGACGACCTCAACAGGGCAGGAAAGGGCACTACAAAATCGTGAACTACGTTAAACAAGCTCGTCCTGATTCCATCCTCCAGAGCGTTGTTGAGTAGCTGGCACGGATTTTTGAAGTGAAGCGCCTTGAATTCAGGGTTGGAAAGTTGCAAGTCCTTGTGAACCTTCTGCATGTAGGAAGCTGAGTCAGAGCACAATACAGCTACATCGCCTAATACAGCTACGCACGGTAAACTTTAAATTGGTCAAACCAGAAGATGTATCAATGAGCACTTTGAACTTGCCTTTTCGATAAAGAACAGCATCAGGTCATATTGGCCCTTGAAATCTGAGTTTATCAGATAAATCCGAATTGTCAAAAATTTATCGACAAATGTTTATAGAATTTTTTCGAATAAAACCAAAAACACAGAGCCCTACCTAGAGGGTTTGGTTCATAGCTAAAAAAATGAACTCGTTTGTGAGCAACTCCTCTTCAGTGGGGCTGCAGTGAAAGTTTGGTGTGTTCGGTGATTCGCCGTTACACTAGATGATGGCTCACTAAGTGGCTCTAAAGATCCAGCATGCTTGTGAACATGTGCAACATGAACACGACTTTCGACAACACATCTGTCGTACAGTACGTGCACTGGCATAGCCATTGGGAGGGAAGGGGGGTCAGCCCCCCTCCCCAAAATTTTTTTATTTTGCATGTGTATATATATATACACACGCACACATACAAACACACGAACATAAATTAAGTATGGTAGAACCTCCCACGAAAAGAATGTCTGGCTGCGCTACTCATGCCGTGCTTGCGCCTCGAGCACGCACCGCACATATTTAGTTTTGTTCGCCTTTCACAGGCGGTACTAAGGTGCCAGCTGAGAGCGCCAATGAAAGCATTCCCCCTTACTATGTCGGTGGCCGCTGCAGGCTCAAGACATACCTGGTACTGTTATTTGTGTGCATTACAATGAGATGCCATGCATTTTCCACACCAGCTGCCTAGCTGCCTTCATGAGCATTGTTTGCAGGGAAAGCATGACAGCTTTTTTATTTTTAATCCATATGCTGCACCCAAACAAAAACATCACGATCTTCACGGAAGGTATGACTACCTTTTTCTGTTATGCCAATGTGTCTGAGGAGATGAAAGTTTGTTTCCTTATGCAAGCAGCAAAGCAGGAACTCCTCGCTTGATTAATGTAGCACCCACCCATGACCATCCAAGAATTTCTTTCCAAGGTGATGACAGTTGCGAAGATACAAGAAATGCACACCCAACAATATATTCATCGCGCAATTCCAGAGAGTGCAGCTGTTTAAGCGCTCTGCTCTGAGAACCTGTGTCATGCCATCAGAGCAAATGAGCTGCAAAAGTTGCAATCCTTGTTGCATCCTTGAGTAGCTTCAGTTGCTGATGTCGTATGCAAGGAAATCTACCAGTCAGGCATTTCTGAGCCAGCACAGCTTCTGTCGAGAGCCACAAGGTGCACTATTGCTGTTTACCCTGCACAACTGCTTCAAGACGCCACACTACTACTATTTCGTCATCAGCTGCCATTAACATCCGGCCCGCTTGTTGGCCAGCACTGTGCTCTGAGGAATAACGGCATTTTTCAACAACTTCAATGATGACATTCATCCAGGAAAACAAGTCTCTTCCGCTTGAATTTTTTCTGAAATAACAAAACATGGCACATTCTACGAAATTGTTACTTCTTGAAGCTCGTTGCATACAGTACACTGTTAGCAAGAGTTTCATTCGTGCTGCTCGGCTATTGTTTTCTTGCCTGTCTGATGCCGAATACCACGTCAGACGTCTGATCACCTATATGCACTATGGCTTTATTGAAAGCTCAACGACTATTAATGAAGGCTTGTGCTGGTGCGGCTTAGGAGAGGAGCTTTGTCAAACCAGCCTTTCTTTAATTCAACCACTCATTTTCAATGATGATGAGCTAGGACTGGCGTACCTCCATAGTGAGCGGTGGTGGTGTCAGCAGCTTGGTTCAGGCACGGTCATGGCATTTGAGCGAAATAGAGCACCATATGATCCGCTCTGAGGATTTTTTCAGGGTAGGATTGCAACGTTCAATGGCTTTCAATTCAATGAGGCTGCAAAGCAGCTTTTTTTCCCCCTTTTGAATATCCACGAAATTCTATAAGAGTGAGGTGTAGTGCTTGTTATTACGGTAAAAAGCTCAACATTTTTCTCTCAGCGCCTAGCTGCTGTGGACCTTCCACCTACAGGAGTGATGTGTAACCTGTGACAGAAGCCTCGCTATCAATGAAATGTCAACTGGCTTGTTGTGCATTGTTACTTGTTTATGCGATGATCTGTTCAATTTTCCTTTCTGGGCACACCAGAATGACAAGCTCATGACCGTCTGGCTCTCTCTGGTTTTCTGGCTTGCTCGAAGAAGTAGAATCTCAAGCTTTTCTATCTTTTACGCAGTTTCTTTGCTGAGGGTTTGCAGGGGGCAGAGGCATTTTAGGTTGTGCAGACACCCCCCAAATGCTTCTCCCACTGCACCAGGAACCAGATATTTCTCCAACATAGTGGCTCGAAATAAAATTCTTGCTGCATAGAACAATGGGGAGAGACTGGTTATTAACCAAAATCTTTCCGGCAAATTTTCTTCTGCCACTTTGCACATAGTTCCTCATCAACAGGCAATTGGCCATTCAACATGCTTGCAGCCTTTCCAGACTGCAAGTTGCAAATAGCACACATCATGTGTACATTATCTAAACACCTGCAGCAGAAGCACCAAACACATACGCAGTCACTTCATAAGAAAAGGCAGACTTGAAAACGAAAAGTTACATTGTGGAAACTGACTGCCACAGTTTGAAATGTGATGCATCTGGCAACGAGCTATGTTTACGAGTAATGATATGTTTCCTTGAAGCATTTTTATATAGTCATAAGGCCAGATTCTCTCAACAGGCAAGTGCTCTACCCCTCTGCTTCATACCACCTGAAGAAGTAATTAACATGAGGAAGTCGTGGAGTAAGCGGCCGCAGCACAACCCATTTTGACGGCTTGGCTTGCAACTCTGATGCGGAGCGCACTGTCATGACCATACAGAAATGTGTCTACTGTACTAGCGCCAGGCGTTAGAATGCCCCTCGTCATGCTGTGACTCGTACTGCTGTGTATTCCGTGAATCCGTGGAGTTTTTTTGTTAAGTGGCCATAAAAATAATAGATGTCTCTCAGTTTGCCAGGGAGGGGGTTGATACAGTAGTAACAGCCGTATTGCTCTAGATTGCAAAAACTAGGCTTTTGCTTTTGTCCCTCATGCAACAAATCAAAATTCTCTGAAGCTCAAGCTCGTTTCATGCTCATCAGTTGCTCAGCAATATTCCAAGCTAGTAGCTGTGGGGTAGCTTTTCTCACATGTTGTCTGGCACACAGTTGCCAAAACCTACAATATGATGATGACTTAGGCTGTGTGTGTGTCTGCACACATACATACATACATGCATACATACATGCAATGCATGGTGTTGTATTATCTTTGCTCGGTTTTTGTTTGCTTCGCGCGATGCTTAAGTTTACACGAAGGGCACTGCTGGTTTATTGTCAGTAGCCTGGAAAACGTTTAACGTTATTCGTAAAAGAACTAAACAGGAGGCCATTTCTTAAGAAGTTTAAACTAACAAGTGTCCCCAGTATTCATAACCGCTGCACCAAAAGGACATAAATTGTAGTGCTTTACTTGATCAGTCTGTTCAGAACTATTCCTTTTCGATATTCAGGTGTTTTAAAGCTATGGATCTGCAGTAAACCAACAAAAAATGTTTTGGGATGACATGCTTTAGTAGCCTAAAAGCCTTTGGATTATTAAGGTCATGTCTCAAACTTTTGTGTTTTCTTTTCTTTTGCTTCTTCAATTGTGCGCTCACTTAGCCCTGGTACATGGTCCATACATCATCAAATATGCAACAGTGGTTTCCAGTCTGCATGTACATGTCATCTCTTCTTGTCTATTTCTAAGGTGCTGCTGCTTTGCTTTCAGAAACTTTCATAAAACAATGTGTTCTCTAGGATGAGTGCTAGCAGTATTTTTTGATGATGATACCTGGTACTAAGTAACTTCATTTATTTATTTTTCTGGCATACACTGTGATGCTAATGTGCTCTGTGATCAAATCATTCGTCAGTAGCTTTCATCCAACACGAAATACTATACGGCAACCCTACAACCAAATAAGAGTGTCATATGTAGCAGTGGTAAACATCAGCCAAAAGGTTTTTGTTGCAACGTTTGTGCAATCAGGCACTTGTGTATTTCTATTCTATCTCCTTTCTGCACTTCCTTATATGACCTGCCATGTCAAGTGTTTAGAAATGATTGCAGTTAAAAATGCCCTTATTGAGAGAATGGTGCTATGGTTTGCGAGTGGATAGGCAAAATACCGTCACACATGTAAACAATAAAATGCATAAATGACATGTAATGTAGCTAAAGGGAGCTTTAGGCTTCCTTGTTTGCTTTGTTTTGAAAGTACAAGGTTACAGAAAGCAATGAGAGAACAAGTTTATGGAGTACTGTTGGCTATATTAAATGCAATGCATTTCTTTGTGAACCAAATGCACTTTGACCATTTCTATCTTATCTATCTGCCTACATCTGGCCCCTCTTGTGGTCGTCTGCTGAACTTAATATATACCAAAACTAATACAGGAGGACATGAATGTACGACAAACATGAACAGTGTTATATGCCCGTCAATGGCGCAGATAGTTTGTGTCGAAGATAACTCGTGTCACAGATAAGTTGTTGCCGGCATCACTAACATTGTTGGTTAGCAAAAATCTTGATGAACACAGAGAATCAAAATCACGGTTCAAGCCAGAATAAACCCATGCACTCAAACTGGCTGTCAAGTATTCTACCACAGGGGCATGCCAGTGCTTAAAACTGCTTTAGAAAAAAGACCCTATACAAGTGTCATGTCTGGGCGACATCAATTGTACTTGCACCGTTGGCTATCTGCTTCTATAGCAATGTAGTAAACATGAAATATGTACTCCTATGACTCGGAAAGCTGTATTCCAGCATTGCTCGAACCCAGAGGAATACACCAACGACCGCTACTAATGATATACACATTGTCACATCGTAGTGCACGCTCCATTTCGATAAAACTGACGTCTGTGCTCTAACATGAATGCCAATGTTATTTAGAACAATAAGTTACCCTTTAGGCACCAGTGTAGTAGACATGCCTTATTAGCCCTTGATATGCCCACAACTAATCAATTTACACAACGTCAATCCACCTCCTAACGCTTGGCTCCAAGCAAAAAAAAAAAGTAGCATATGCAGCAACTCGCTGTCGGCTTCGCATGAAATCGATTCCCACAATGCGTGGGATCGGCCGGAATTTTTTAAAATGCTTTTCACTGTGGTTGTGTCCGTGATGTTATATGATGTCTCCTTCAAACTTGAACACTTATTTGTCCTCGTAAGCATGGTATTGGTGTGGTAATGATTGTGTACTTGGCTTTTGTTTTGAAGGACCACAGAAAAAAAAAAGGACTCATCTTGGACTTCTGTGCATGTGAAAAATGTATTGACTGGATGCATTATTGATATTAAAGAGATATCCACGACTTAAGTTCATTCTGCTTTTTACCCACCGTGGTAGCTTAGTGGCTATAGCATTGAACTGCTTAGCATGAAGCGTGCACGTTTGAATCTGTCCGTGATAGCCACACTTAAATGAGGGTGAAATGAAACATGCATGCACTTTAAATGTGATTTATGTACACATTAACCTGGTGTGGTATAGATTATTCCAGAGTCCCCTGCTACACCATGCCTCATTATGTTTCCCCAATGTAAAGCTCAAAACCTTATCTTGTCCACTTTCTTTGTTAATTTTATCTTGGCAAGTAAAATGTGTCGAAGAACTCCCGAGAGAAGAAAAGAAGTTTATATCAAGAGAGATTGAAAGCGTAAGAAAGAAATTAAAGTGAAAGACCTCATGGATAAAGCTGAATGAAGAGCATGCATGAATAGTGGTGTTTAACACAAAGTTCACTAGGGTAGCTGTTTGGGCTTGTTGGTTTGGCATGACACAGGTTGAAAGCTCAAAAGACGAAGACAGAGAAGAGGCTTGACACACACGAGCGCTGTATTAGAAATGAATGAATGTGACCTTTATTGAAATAAAAGGACGACTCTTGGTCGCTGTTGGGGATAAGGTGGGAAAGGGGATTAAAGGGTGATGAGCATCTTCACGTCACGTCCTCGCACGAGTCAGTCGACCTCTCCTACACCACTCGAAACAGGCCACTTCGACTACCGTATATTGCGAGAGCTTTTTGGGCTTCATGGTCAGACTTTATTAAGTTACGTAGAGCTGTCATGTCGGCGTGCAGCAGGTGTTCAATGTGACGTCTGCCTTTTGAGAAAGCTGCGCATGTCCAAATGAGATGTTCTAAATCTGCTCGGCACAGCGTCTGACAGTGTGTGCATCGCGTAGAAATATTTTCACTCAAAGGTCGGGTAGCTTGCTGCCATTTGTCTAGTATGTGTGGTGTGTATGCAGAGTAAATAAAGCTCACTAGGGTAGCTGTTTGGGCTTGTTGGTTTAGCATGACACGGGTTGAAAGCGCAAAAGACGAAGACAGAGAAGAGGCTTGACACACACGAGCGCTCGTGCGTGTCAAGCGTCTTCTCTGTCTTCGTCTTTTGCGCTTTCAACCTGTGTTAACACAAAGGACCGTAGCACTGCATGAACGGGAGCACCTTTCCGTAGTTTCCAGAAGGTTTCACTGTATTTGTTTTCTGATTTTTGCCCGTGTTGGGCAAAACCAAGGAGTCTCTGCATTAACACGCGAAGAATTTCTATAATGCTTCAAACAAGTACAGCTTCCGTAACGTTACGAAAAGTTTCGCGGTTTTCTTCAGACAGAAAATTTTTCTGTGGTGTCACGCGCATATTGCTTGTAAAGCTACGGAAATTTTTTAGAGTGTAGAGGCGTTGCTGCAGCTGCTAGGAGAGGAGGCAGGCGAAGGGACGCAGTTGGCGCTACTTTATATTTTTGGGGTCGTTGCGGCCAGGTGCCGCAACGACCCCAGGTGTTCACAATCGTTCAGATAACTTTTAAATTGAACCAGAACCATCGATGCAACTGTATCAGCGCATGCCTGTGTGGTCATTTATATATATATATATATATATATATATATATATATATATATATATATATATATATATATATATATATATATATATATATATATATATATATATATATATATATATATATATATGTGTGTGTGTGTGTGTGTGTGAGTGTGATCCGAGATCAAATCAATAATTTGTTGAAAGTTAGCGACTGTGTGTGTCCCCCTTCGCCTTGTCCCGTCTTCATAATGAACCCTTAAGATACGTCGATTTCTATGTTTTTAGAATGCTTTTTATGAATGCTCTTAGAACCGGATATGCTTGGAAGAAAAGCAAGAGTGTCTCTTGGTACTGGGGCCACTAAAAAGGCTGCCGAAATTCAGGAGACTTATAGCAATGCCGAAAAATTGCATGAATCGTTCTATGACGAGACACAGACGCACGTCTAGCTGGTGGGGCCCAAACGTCCGTGGCGAACTCGTTCGATTGGTAGACGGAGCGAGATTTATGACACACCCTCACTACCACCAGGCGATGTCTGGTTGCCTCATAACAGGCTTTTATAAGGCCGTGGAAGGGCAATTTGGAGTGGCCGCAAGAGTGGACCGATCCCCGAGATAATGCAATACTGAACAGCACTTGTGAAGGCCCAACCATACTGACGCAGCAACACACAAACAACCCCTAGAAAAGCAGTCATAAAGAAGTTACGTTTATTAAAAAAAACGGGCTCATGTATATTTCTTTCCTTGAGAATATTCAGCCACGAATTGTCGTTTTACTTTTACTGCGTAGTTGTGCGGAGAACAAAGTCAGTAGCCACACACCTGTGGTGGTAGTTCAGATGGGGGTGCTTATAAACCGGTTCTTCTTTTCTTTTGATTATCGTTTAACAACTACTGCATATATCCTACACTTTTTGGCATATGGTATACGCTACATAATCTTGTGTATGAATGTAAAATTCGTTTGCCGAGTTTGTAAAAATTAACTAGGGTTTTTTTTTTTTCTTTTTTCTGGTAAGTCGAAAATATGGCGAGACTTGGCGAAACCTTGCGACACTTCGAGTAGATGTTCCCATAGAGCCTTTCGCGTTAAACTAACAATGACAGGTGGTTGGAACGCTTCCAATGGCGAAGCTCTCGCATCTCGGAAGCGCAGGGGTCATACTGTAAAGCTTCCGTATGGTACGCTGTAATAACGTGCCAGTGGCGGTAACCCGTAGGGGCGTATCCAGGCTTTTTTCGAGGGGATGCGTCAGCTTATGGGAGGATCGGATAAGTCCTCATCTTGGGGAAATACATTTAAAAAAAAGCCGGCAGATCCCACGCATTGTGGGAATCGATGTAATGCGAAGCAGCCAGCAAAGAGCTGCATACATCGTCTTGTATGTCATTGAGGAAAATGCGTGTCATGGTTTTCATGTTAACTCCTATTATTTATGTTCGTCACACAGTAACGTCGCGCAATACCAATTTCGGGGTAGAGCAAGCTAGCGAAATGGCCGCCAGCGCTCCATGAGCGTGGCACGTAAGTCATGCTGTGCATGACATGCGAGTCATGATTGGCATGTTAACTCGTGTTTTTATGTTCGTCACACAGTCACGTCACAAGATACCAATTTTGGTGTATATAAATTTAGCGAAACCGCCGCCAGCGCCCCATGAGCGTGGCACGTAAGTCATGCTGTACATGACATGCGTGTCATGATTTTCATGTTAACTCGTGTTATTTGTGTTCGTTAGACAGTCACGTCACGCAATACCAATTTCGGGGTAGGTCAAGCTAGCGAAACTGCCGCCAGCGCCCCATGAGCGTGGCACGTAAGTCATGCTGTACATGACATGCGTGTCATGATTTTCATGTTAACTCATGTTATTTATGTTCGTTACACAGTCACGTCACAAGATACCAATTTTGGTGTATATAAATCTAGCGAAACCGCCGCCAGCGCCCCATGAGCGTGGCACGTAAGTCATGCTGTACATGACATGCGTGTCATGATTGTCATGTTAACTCGCGTTTTTACGTTCGTCACACAGTCACGTCGCGCAATACCAATTTCGTGGTAGATCAAGCTAGCGAAACGGCCGCCAGCGCTTCATGAGCGTGGCACGTAAGTCATGCTGTACATGACATGCGTGTCATGATTGTCATGTTAACTCGCGTTTTTACGTTCGTCACACAGTCACGTCGCGCAATACCAATTTCGTGGTAGATCAAGCTAGCGAAACGGCCGCCAGCGCTTCATGAGCGTGGCACGTAAGTCATGCTGTACATGACATGCGTGTCATGATTGTCATGTTAACTCGCGTTTTTACGTTCGTCACACAGTCACGTCGCGCAATACCAATTTCGGGGTAGATCAAGCTAGCGAAACTGCCGCCAGCGCCCCATGAGCGTGCCACGTAAGTCATGCTGTACATGACATGCGTGTCATGATTTTCATGTTATCTCGTGTTATTTATGTTCGTTACACGGTCACGTCGCAAGATACCAATTTTGGTGTATATAAAGCTAGCGAAACGGCCGCCAGCGCACCATGAGCGTGGCACGTAAGTCATGCTGTGCATAACATGCGTGTCATGATTTTCATGTTAACGCGTGTTATTTATGTTCGTCACACAGTCACGTCACAAGATACCAATTTTGGTGTATATCAAACTAGCGAAACGGCCGCCAGCGCACCATGAGCGTAGCACGTAAATCATGCTGTACATGACATGCGTGTCATGATTTTCATGTTATGACTTGCCATTTATGTTCGCCATACAGTCATGTTACGTCATACCAATTTTGGTGCACATTCGATGAACCAACCGACCAGGAGAGCACAAAGTCGTAGGCGGATAGATAGATAGATAGATAGATAGATAGATAGATAGATAGATAGATAGATAGATAGATAGATAGATAGATAGATAGATAGATAGATAGATAGATAGATAGATAGATACGCTCAAAGTCGCAGAAGTTCGCTAAGAAATGCTTCGCATTTAAAATAATAGGTGGCTCAGGACCTCCGGACCACCCCTGTGGATCTGCCAGTGGTAACCGGTGACATGTATAAAAATGAGCAATATAGTTTGCTTCACCACGTTCCTAGAGCTGTGAAACAGGGCCGCAATTCGCAAAAATTCTTATGCTAGAGCTATTCGCGAGAGGAAATTGCAGCCAATCCTGACGCCGGTCATATCATTAGCGAAGGCAACCGCTAGCAAAAGTGGAGCAGCAAGAGTTCTGCGATAACCACAGCACGCTAACGCGTACGTTTTGGCTTGTAAGGTTTTCACAGGTGCTGCACACATTAATAGGTGTGGCCACTTTTGCGATGTGCGTTTTCATTGCGGTGGGTCGATGGGAAAGGGGGGGGGGGAAATGGACACGTAATTTATAACAATTTTTGCTTGTCTCTTAAAATTATTTTCGCCCTTAGTCGCCGGCTTGGACGCCGCCACGCCCCTTTTATCAACTGGGTCAGCCACGCAGCGCGACTGATGACAAGAAATAACGTAAACGGAAATAAGTCCGTTTAATTTTCTTATCTTTCGTAAAACGACTGCTTCAAGAATGTGATTCCAGTAAGATAAATAAATTTTTTGATAAAAATACATTGGCACAAAACAGCATTGTACACTCGCAAATGTGGCAAATAAAAATTTTTTATTAACTACTGCC
The DNA here is from genome assembly GCF_013339695.2 of Rhipicephalus sanguineus. Taxonomy (NCBI): domain Eukaryota; kingdom Metazoa; phylum Arthropoda; class Arachnida; order Ixodida; family Ixodidae; genus Rhipicephalus; species Rhipicephalus sanguineus. The sequence continues at coordinate 104,238,362 of NC_051176.1, read as the reverse complement.
GATGGGTCATATTTTAAATTAGATTGTTTTTCCTCGGATTCTATTCTTTTCTAACCATCCCTCATTCCTGAGAAGCAGATCTAAACGGCTGAAGTACCACGGCCTCGCACGGACTTTGGCGAAGGGCACAATGATAGAAAACGAAAAGAATTGTCGCAAGACACACCCCCTGGATGGATACATACTGCATTGTTGGTTTCCCTGGTCGGAGGGCATTTAGGCACTCAGTACAATGTCGAACTTCACGTTCGCTATGTCGTAATAGCTTCGCCGATTTGGCTGGATATCAGCTGTCGCCACCAGTAGCTTCACAACAATGCGCAACTTTACTGGCAGGAGGCGTTTCTGCAAGCATCACGAAGGATACTGGCGCGACGGACTTGATTCATCGCGCTTCATATATTTAGGACGGGGAAGTGCGTTGCCACAGCAAGGAGTGAACAACGAACCACTGTTCATAGTTTGAGAGTACACAAATTCATTGCTATTCCGCCTAGAAAACGTTCGCAGATGGCAGCGTTCTCAGCCCCATTCACACTATCGCTGGCACAAGGCTTGCTGTCGCGCTGCCTTTTTCATGGCTATAAAAAGGGCATTCGCCATTATTTTATATGCGGCGTAGTATACATGAATGTCGACAGCTTCAATGGCGAAACAAAGGAAACTCGGTGCAGTTCTGCATGACAATAATGCACCCCCCCCCCCTACCCACGCCTCCCGCCCGCTCTCACTCGCACACAAACACACCTCTCTACTCCGATCACGCCCCCTTTTGGTGCTTCACTTTTGTTTTGCCATATTCGAACAGAATATCGATCCCGTTTTCGTGTAGTACCAGTTACAGTCGTCACATCAATAGGCATCGCTCGGCTGGTAAGCTATTCGCCGCCTTGTTTGGAAAGCTTTCATGAATGCTGAAGGGTATCAATGCCGATTAAGGCCAATGTCGGCGATAGTGTTCAAGCGAGAAGTAGGAATGGCTAAGCGTATTGTAAATGTATGCATATAGCACAAGCTACAAGGAAAGAGTGGGATGTAGGTAGCAAGGGCGTAGCCAATCATTCTTTTCAGAAAGAATGATTGGGGGGAGGGGGGGGGGGGAGTTCAGCCATTCTTTATGTATGTTCGTTGATGTTCGTGCGTGCATTTGTATGTGTGCGTGTATATATACACATGCAAAATTGAAACATTTGGGAAAAGGTGGATTTGACCCCCCCCCCCCCCCCCCCCGGCTACGTCAGTGGTATGTAGCTAATTAGTGACAGACCGAGTCTTCAACATCATAATCCGCCGCAATAGTCTATGCATGGGCTGTCGGGTCGCGCTGCTGAACTTGAGCTCGAGGGTACGATCCCGGCCATGACGACTGTATTTAGATGGGGGTGAAGCGTAATAACGTAGAGTGTATACCTAGATTTAGCTGCACGTTAAACAACACCAGGGCGGACAAAATTAATCCCCATAGTAGCTTACTACACGGCGGGCTTCATACCACATCATTGTTTCAAAACGTAATACCCCCAGACTTTCACTCAATAAACTTTTTTCCAGTGTTAATTTAGTGTTCGAGAGACGTTGTATGTTTAATCAAGGTGCGTGATTATGTATCCAGGACAAAAAGACAGCAAGAAAGAGAGAGAGTTGAAAATTACGGGAGGTTAACCTGGCACTAATAAACGGGTAGCGAATACAGCAAAGAAACAAACGCGCAGAATATTGCAAACAGTGTGCGGTATGCCGACAAAGCAAGGACGCCACCACAAACATTGCGTGGGAGGACGAAAACAGTGCGAGAGACAGTTGGGACTAACGTGTAAGCTACGTGAAGAGAGGTTCTTGCGGGAGAGAAACGAGTCGGCCAGTGAAAAGGAAGGTGCTCAGCAAGAACGTTTCCTCAACAGCTGGTTATTCTCGCACACGGGCGTATTCCCGATTCGAGTAAATATAAACCCGCATCGAACCAAACACACCTCTGGCGCCGTCTCGAGCTATTCCTGCCCGCTCACATTTTTTAGGCGCAAATAATGTAAGGTGTGCAAAGCGTGACCGCTGCCTTTAGAACTCAAAAAACGCGACTATGCTGTGAAAGTTCTAGTTTGGGCGCAAGAAACCCCGAAATACGCTTACATACGTATATATAAATTTTCCTCTGAATCCCTACTCAGTTTCCGTGCTTTGTTTTTTAACAAAAAGAGTCGGGCCCACGTATGCAGGGAACTTTCAAATTTTAAAGACGATAGTCTTTCTTGGGGAACTTGAACGCAGAAATTTTGGTCTGTCTTTCTGTCTGTCTGTCTTTCTGTTTGTCGGCACGTCCCTCGATTCAGCCACTCGGCCAAAGTTGAACCACTTGCCCAAGGGCCAGCCGTCTTGAACTGGTACGGCTGTTCATACTTGTGAACGTTGTCGATCAAAAAGTAAATATCATGCATATCTGAGGTGCAACATCACTAGGTAAGTATTAGGTGGCGTGTTCCTTTAATAGAAAATGCATACATACGTAATTTTAAGGACCCTAGTTTGTTAAGCTGCGCTGAAAATGCATAAGAATGGAAGCGTGAGCGAGTTGGTATGCGTTCATCTTTGTTGAAACAGCGCTCACTAGACGACGACGAAGTAAAAGAAGGCACAGGACAGGCGCTGCCTGTCGTGTGCCTTCTTTTACTTCGTCGTCGTCTAGTGAGCGCTGTTTCAACAAAGCTGAAAATGCGACTGCGCTGAAATTTGCCTTCCTCCGTGCCCTTCGTACGAGCTCATTGTTGTGTTTCGGTTTCGGTTCTGTATTGCACTGTACGAATGCCATGGGTTGGTGTTGAAAAACTTTAGTTTTGAGAAGGCCAAAAAGGTGAAAAAAAATATTTAAAAATGAAAAAGCAGCGTTGTGGGCGGCTTTCAGGCTGCCGGTTGTGGGCGCCGCTCTGGCGTTCCTGTTTTACCCAGGCGACGTGTAAATAAAAGAGTGTGTGGAGAGTACTCGTTGAGTGCGGACGTTTCTCTGCTTCAGCGCTTCGCGCCAAACCGCGTTTTCGGGCTGGCTGGCGTCCCCGCCGGTCGCGTTGGTCACCGCCGGTCTTCGCCTGCTGCTGCGCCGGGACTACCAGCACGCAACACAGCACTCATGTTTCCCGACGTATTGCCAGATGGCGTCCATATCTCACACAGCGCCTCTTCTATCGTCTTTACACGACATTTGCAGCGAAGCACGCAGATACGCGGCCAATTTTTTCTCGAAATAGACGAGAAAGTAAGAACGCAATACATTGCACGCGCTTCGGCGATATTCGCTGGAAGGCATAGGTTGCGCTCCAGTGGTGCAAGCACATAAAGGGAGCACAAGTGCGCACAGACATGGGCGCACTAACAAGCTGCAGCGTGCGTGTCAAGCGGGACGCGCCTGCGCTTCGCCTGCGGAACCTTTCTCTGCCATGGATTAATTGGTCGAGACGCGGCGTAGGGCACTTAGAAGCGACGCCGAAGCATTTTTCTTTGCGAACTTCCGGAGGTCTTCCATGCTCTACGCTAATGGACCATTACGTCGGCGCACGCGGCGGTAGAAACAAATCGATGCCGGAATGTTTCCCAGCGCCCCTGGTTGTTTCATTTTAGTGGCCATTTTGCCGCAGTTCTTGCCCCGTAAATGCCGGTTCGCTGTTCCTTGCATGCTACACGATATCGCTGCAAGTCCTAACATAGACGCCTGCTTATTCAGTTCCTTTGTCGCTAGGATAAATCGTCTATTCACTCGCAAAATGGCTGCTCTTGGGCTCGATCAAATGGTTCTATAGTTTGGGGTCTCGGCATGCGCAACGAATTGTAGATTACGAAAGGAATGACCGCTACTAGGGAGCTCTAAGTAGAGAACTATGCTCTTTACTTTCCTGGTTTGAGTCCGTGCAGTAAGTCTTTTTTACTTACTTAGTATTATCTTTTTTTCTTTGCTTTAGGCGAGAATTAGTCGAGACCAAGAATTCTTATCCAGTATGCGGCCGTAGCACACGTGATGGTACTGGGCTAGTACCGGAAATCGCTGCGGCTCTCCGACAGATATTCTGACCTCATATCCGGCGCACTGTATACTGTCGATTTGCTTCAGTACTAACAACGAGCGCGGCGAAATTTACTGGGTTTGACAATAGCTTTTAGAGACTAGAAAATTACGTAAAAGCTAGACGATCGTTATGTTGGGCGCATTGTTGCGTGAAAAGGCATCGATGGAAGGCTATGTACAGATATTTTGCGAACGCACACCCCGCATTGGTTTAAGGCAACAGCCAGCGCTAGCTAAAAGGTCATCGTCTTCATCCAAGACACGACTGACTTCCCCTTCCGCAATGGCACTTGCCACTAGCCAAGAGAGAAAGGCTCCCCAACTAAACATAGCCCGAGTGAACGGAAAGTTGCGGCGATTCGTCTTAGGTGCCTCGTATAATTTCCGCTCCGGATCCAGTGTACAGATAACGTTTCTGTGTCACTGTTTAGAGAACCACAGAAGTGATGAAGTTAAAATGATGTGTTGAGAAATGAAGCAACACGAATGGCGTTGTTAATGCGAGTGCAGGCACGCTAGCCGCTCATGAAATCTTTAGGAGCAGGGGCTCAGAGGCACTCAATATTTTAGCAAGAAAAAACCCATTTTTCTTTTTTTCTTTTTTGCGCTGTAAGAACGTAGAACAACGAGTAATAAGTAAGTGAAGTTTCTTGTATTGCTTCTTGATGGGGGTGTCTATGGTCTTGTATCTTCTCTCAGCAACTTCAGCAACACTGAAGTAAGTAAAAGGTAATGACGCTATCTGTATTCGCGAGAAAGCAGCATTAAGAAATTATATGGCACTAATTTACATGAAGTATACTAGCACTATTTATGCAATTACACATTACATAACGTAGCATCGTCCTTAAGTGCTGACATTTCTTGAACACAGCTGACATAAAGAAAGCAAAAAAAGGTGCAATGCTCAGAATATCGTGCTTTGCAAGTTACAGCTTTCTACCAGACATTGCTTCAGTTCAGCCTCATGTGCGATCACGTTCGTTTTCTTTTTTAGCTCGCTATTTAACTTTCGTATTTATTTTACATTTCCACGTTTCTGTTTATTTCCTCTTCCGTTAAGGTAATTTATGCTGGGGTCGCTTGAAAGTTCAGTACAAACACGGAAGTCTGTTTTTAAACAGGAAACACCGTCTTAAAGGGGTCATGAACCACTTTTCCAAGTAATGATCTAATGACCTCAGTATCGGAGTTTACTGCCTCCCGAATCGATTGCCGCAAAAATTTTTCGGATCCGTCCAGAATGAGCGGAGTTACCAGGGTTTGGCACACGCTCTCAGCGCTTTCTCTCTTTTCTCATGCCGACGAGCGCACTGGAAGCAACATAGGGAGGGATGACAGGGGGAAAGAAGTTACGTCAGCGCGCGTCATGAAACGCGATCGCTCTCCCGCTGTGATTCGCGTGCGCCAGTGCGGCTACCATGTACTGAGGAGTGCGGCGCCGGCAAGTGGCGGCATCCCGTGGCAAGAAGCGCATCTGATCCGAACGCCGCTCTCGATTTACGTCGGCTGTCAGCCAATAAGCATGCTATGTCTCTTGCGACGTAAACTGGCAGATCCGCGACGTCAACGTGCAGACGCCCCGCCCACCGACGAGAGTGAGAACCGGCCTCTGTTTGAAAAGAGGGTGCCTGGGGAAACGGCAACTTCGCGCTCCGCTTGTGGCCTTTACGCGGCGCGCACGACTGTAATATTTGGCAGAGCAGTTCATAGCCGTGTCAGCTTTCCACAGGATGTGTTTTTTCAACAAGCACAAGGGGTGCTTCATGACCCCTTTAAGTCATGCTCCGGAGACACGGACCGACATTATTATGGCGGAATCTACAACGTCTACAGAACAAGAGATCAAGAGGAAGTTCCGATGATCATTCGAGAGATCCGGTTCATATCGATCCACTCTGGGAATGCAAGACTACTTGACGACGCCGAGAATTCGTTTTTGCTATGTTTTTTTCTTAGTTGCGCCATTTTTCTTGGTACCACGTGGAGTTAGAGTTCTCGCCGCTCGTTTCAATCAGCTATCGAGGAAGTGTTTACAGTATGAAAAAGGAAATTGGCTCAGTGCAACAGGTAAACCAGAAGAAGAATAAGGAAGAGAGAGTGTTATAGATCTCAGCTAACCTGTGGAGCTGGCGTCCGCACGTTGGGTCATCATCATCATCGTCATCTTGTCTCAAATGTGCCGTAATCTGGCGTGCCACAAGCTAAGGTGTAGCTATCGGTTTTGTTGAATCTTTGGCAAGAATTGCCAGTCAACATTGGTCAATTATACAGTATCTATGAAAGAACAGCAAGCATCGTGTTAACACTAAATTAGAGATACGATATGAAAACAGCACAATGATGCGCTCCAGCGATCAGCCATGACGACGAATAGGTAGATCAATTCCGCCAGGATCAGGCCCGTAGCCGGGGGGGGGGGGGGGGGGGCTAGGGGCCTGGGCACCTCCCTCCCCCCTCCGAAATTTTGGTGAAGTAGGTGTTTTTGCCAAAAATAAATAATGAAAATAGGTGTTTTTCTCAAATAGTCAAGGTTTCCAGCAAGTGCCCCCCCCCCCCCCACCCCCCGGAAAAAATTGCTGGCTACGGGCCTGGCCAGGAAGGTTATTTTGCAATGAAAAATGTGCATACCCTGTACAGCACAGTAATGGGAGACTTCAATGCGAATATAGAGAGAAAACAGAAAGAACAAGCAATCGATAAGCATGGTACTGACTCCAGAAATAGTAGAGGAGAGATGTTGGTTACATTAGCAAAAATAAATCGACTCCTTTATTATGAACGCCTTCTTCAGAAAGCATAGAAATGAGAAAGAGACATAGAAAAGCCCCAACTGAGAAAAAAATACGGGGATTTAGGATTGATTTTGAGAAACAATACGATGCTGTAGAACAAGAAACTAGCGCATAGAATAAATGAACGAAACTGAAGCTACACTGACTTCTGAAGAAGCCATTGAAGTTGGAGGTAAAGCACCCTAGCAAGAAATAAGCAAGCTCTTTAAAACTACCAAATACTCAGTAAAGAAACGCGAACAGATGAAAGTGGCCACTTCAACGGATAAAATAGCATTTGCTTAGCTTTCAAAACTAATCGAGAAGAGGAAACTGAGTGACGTACGAAATTATAACGTCCAAGAGATAAAGGTAGTCGGCAGCGTCTAAACAGCTACAAGGAAACTCTGTATAGGAAGGACCAAAGTGCACGCAGTAATAGGTAAGCAGAACGCTGTTATTAACAATTTTAGTGACATAGTGAACGTCATTATTTCCAGTCGTCGCCATAGCAGTGGGGCAGTGGGGCATAGCAGTGAAGCTCGAACGAGTGGCCTCGAGCTGAGCAGAACGCCATCGCCACTGAGCTATCGCGGCAGGTAACCAAAATGCTGATGTGGAAGCATAGCTGCTGATGTGTAAGAGCCAATGTGCAGAGAGTCTGTGTATGTCCGCAAGGTTGATGAAATTTCACCGAGGAAAAAGTTACTATTCACCTTGAAGCAGCGCGGTGACTCCTAATGAATGTGGACTACAGAGATGACCTTGTAGACGCGAACGATTATCGAACTACGGTCAACAGGCAGCGTCCTCAACGGACGATCGCTCAAATAGAAGCTGTCGCTGTGCTCCCGAATGATAGCCTACGCAAAGTCCTCTGAAAAAAAAAAAAGGGGGGGGGGGTAGTCAAAAGATGAGCCTGTCACGCTGAATCACGTCGATGCGTGGTCGTGTGTCATGTGTGTCATTGCAGAAACTTTGTTGTTGTCGAATGTCGTTCCGCCGTCTGACTAAACGGAGCGCTGTTCATGACGAGGCACTCAAATGCACTTCTTAGATGTCGGCATTGAGCGTCGTAATAGAACAGCTGCTGAGAATAATAAGAAATTGCGTTCAAAGGTAAAAAAATGACTCACCAAGATGAAGAATGGGAACAAAGCCTTCGCGTTCATCACCGGAGAAGATGCATTTGCACGTAAAATAGGAGCATTCCCTTTCTGTGTTGCAGACCATTCTTGTCAACGCCGTTAAAAAAATATGGGCCACAGCATGCGCGTAATGAACACTTCTGTTGCTTTTATAGCGATTGATATAGGTCTTCCAACACCCAGTCAGATGAGGAGTTTATTATTGTCAGGCAGCAATGAGCACGCATTATTTCTGCTGCTGCTGCTGCTGCTGCTGCTGCTGCTGCTGCTGCTGCTGCTGCTGCTGCTGCTGCTGCTGCTGCTGCTGCTGCTGCTGCTGCTGCTGCTTATGTAATGCTGACTGATATTGGTTTTATTATACGACTGATAGTGGCCTGACAACGTCTCTTTAGCTCCTTTTGCCTAAATAAATGAGACATAAGTACTTTTTATAGTTTCATGACAGCACTAAGTCTGTGCGAAACATTATATGAAATCACTACGTTCCTTGATAGCTTTGAATTCCATTGCACGTAACCATGGTACATAAATCTTGTCATCGCTGCGAACGTCTCGTGCTCAACAGGCTACACGTCACAACAAACACTGCGGGACCTTGCTATTTCTCCGTAGTATCGCGAGATTAAAAAGAGGTGATAAAATCAAAATGATAATCAGAAGTGACGAAGTGATTGCCTGTGGCACATGTATTGATTACACTCTTGCGTTACGAAAACACGTACAAATGACTCGGTATTTAAAGTAGATCTGCAACACTTTTTCCAAGTAGCCATGGCATCACTAATGGAGCTTATGGCCTCACGAATTGACCGCCGCAAATTTTTTTAGAATCCGTCCAGTACAAGTGGAGTTACAAAGATTTGTCGCACGCTGTAATTGCTTTCTTTCTGCTCTCATCCCGACGAACGCGCTGGAAGCTAAGCCGGCTAAGCCAAAAGTTCTAGGTGGTGTTGGCTAAGCAGGGATGGATGGCTCGGGGGAAGAAGGTACGTCACACGCGCCTCGTGACCTTGGGTAGGTTTTCTGTTTGTTCTTCGAGCTCGCGGCGTACTTCCAGTGCGATCGCGCGTGCGCGCGTGGGGGCAAGTGGTGGCCTCTCGCGGCGGCCGCAATAACTACCGAGCGCGCCATGTTCAAATCGGCCAATGGCGTGGAACTTGAGTCAATGACTCAGTGATTTTGAGTAAATGGCATCATTTGTCGAGAGAAGAGGAAGCTATCTTTAGCTGACTTTGAGAATTTATTGCAAATCCCAGGCCGCGTGCTGCGTTATAAAGTTTGGCTCGCGTTTTCTCGGGAGCCTCGAGTACCGATCGGCAGTTGTTCCTGACCATGCTGAAAAAGTGTTGCAGGGCCCGTGTTCCCAAAACACGTTTAGGCAATCAAGGAGATAGAAAGAATGAGAATGAATGCTTTGAGAAAGTACTGCATATTGTACCGGAATCAATGAACAAGGTTTTCTGCGGTCTCATGATTCCGGCCGCTAAAAGCACAGTGCAGGCGTCCGCCGAACTGAGCCCCCTTATCCCAACTCTTTGCATATTGTGAAGTCTGTTCTTAGAGTCACTGCCGGTAACGAAGAAACCACTAGCCTCTTCCAGATTTGTGAAACGCTGTTTGAAATAACGACGCCTGCGGACTTGCGGAAGCAGGTGGCTTCGGGCACAATATTTCTGAATGACATTTGAACTTTTCAGATGATAAACTTGGTGTCAACAGTGTGCATTCCTCTTCTACACTGTCACCATTCCTCGACATATCTTTTTGTCCCCGTATCCACTCGCCCTGCTCAGAGTAGCAAGCTGCAGAGCGCCTAGCTCAGGCCGACCTCTATGCCTTCCTTCACATAAATTCTGTCTTTTTTTAGTAATAACTTTTCTTCATACGCCTGTGATCGGGCTCTGGCGAATCGTAAGAGTGATCGATATGATTACGGCGTGCGGTTTTTTGGATTTCTAGAAAATGAGTATGCCGAATACGGCGATAACATGCAACTTTTCTATGTAGGTAATCACCCTCACGTTGGTAAATAAAGAAGTATTCAACAAGTTATTGCTAATTAGTCACTTCGTTATAACTTTTCAGTGTAACATTTCAGTAGAACTCGATGTAGAGTTCGTCTGCGAAGACGACAGCTGAGTTACTGTCGTACTTTTTTTTTAAAGTCTGTATTGTCCAGAAAAGAAAAGAAAAAAAAAACATTCTGCATAATACAGTTAATGACCCATGCAATTCCAATCAGCTATGGTCACATAATTGAGTGTGTCAGTTCATGCAAAGTTGGGCGTCGGCTTATTTCCTTGTTCACGTCACCGGTCTCATCAACGTCGTCAATACTACCGTGACCACCCACGAAGTTTTGGAACCCCACTTGTCGAAACAAACGGATTAACTTACTTGGACATAACGTCTCTGTAAACAATACCGAGCTATTTTGTTCCCAAAATTGCTTTCCTTACGTGCGATGGAGTACCGAAATGCCAAAAACCAAAGCTACGAAGGTGAGAGGAAATACTGGAAAGGCAGGGATGTTAACTAGAGTATGTCCACTTTGCTACCCTGCACATGGGGAATGGAATAAGGGGGTAAAAGAGAGACACAGAGAAAGCGAAAAAGCATCAGTGCACGCATTTAACAACACACACGCGCAGTGAAGCGTATTGCAGGCGGTCACAAAACTACAGTAGCGTGTAAAGTGGCCAGAGAAAACAGGGAACAAGATGGGTGCAGTGGATGGGCGTAATGATATATTGCCGAAGGCGACCGTGATAGTCATAGAGATAGGTTTCACGGCTTTTCTCAGGCGTTCGTCGCAGGAGACATTAGGGACGCGGCTCGAGAAAGCGAATGACCAGGTTTTGCGCGGCAGCTCTAAGGCGGCTGTTTTTGTCCACTATGCGTACACGCCTGTATCCTGGGGCGTCGCGGACATCCATGTAATGCTACACCCTGCTTGCAGCTCCCCAAATCACTTTGTAATCAGTCTGCGCTGGAATCGTCTCAGCTGAAACCCCGACGGTCTACACAAAGGGGAAACGTGGTGCTGTGACTTGCGAGAGCACTGTGCTGATAGCTACTAAGCTGTTGTTCTGATTAAATGCTACCGAGGATATCGTGTCCTCTTGTACGTCTCGGTCATAAGGCTTCCATCGTTCTGAGGCAATCAAGTTCTGGCTTTCTTCGTTTTGCCGTTGTCTCCTCGTGGTGCCCGACGGCAAACAAGACAGCAAATGTATTTACGTTGTCTCGCCTACTTTCTTTGGTCCCTCGTCAGTTTTCTTGGACATCAGCGATGTTTGAGTACCGCCGCGTTTTTCTGTTTAGTCCCAGTGCTTCCTTAGCCATTACTGCTGTCGTCATTTGGCGAAAAGGGCCTCGTTAGGATCGTGTGTAGGCTGAAGCGACTCGTATAGCTTCCCATCGGTTTACTTTTTCGCTCCACATTTATTAAACGCAGCAACGTTGGCATTGCTTGGGTTTCGTGCCATTGATTGGCCTGAGGGACTATTTGCGATAGACGTCCATGATGTGCGCGCACCACGTTTGCGCAGCTATGTAATTATCGCTCGCTCACTGCTGTTTAGATTTTCTCGCTATTTATACCTTATCTTCCCATGTACATGGTAGGAGACAAGAGTTATGTGTGATCGACCCCACGTGCTCTCCATTTTTCTCTCTTTCCCTCTCCTTCAGCTCGAGGTTTCTTCAAGTCACAATAGACCAGAACAAAAGTTGTCTTTATTTTAAATTGTATTTGCGTCTGAAATGAGGAGCGTTTTAACGCGATAGCGTTAAAGAGCTCATTTCGCAAAAGTTCCGGTGCCGTCGTGGGCGTCGTTGGTTGTGAGCGAAAAGTCAGCGTCGTCCGTGAGCAAAAATTCGACATAGATGCAAATAAATAAATAGATAAGTACTGAACGCTTCTGTTCAAAATCGAAGCCAGGCCTTCTGCGGGGCAAGCAGGTGTATCACCAGAGAGCCACGCCACTGCTTGAAACCGCTTCTGAAAAGAACCCTTTACGAATGTCATGCAATTCGAAGAGTCTCCTTAACACATGTACTGTTGCGCGGCGGAAGCGTACAATCGTGCCAGGCGTCAAGACATGGATGGGAATCGTACAACGTGTGAGGGATTTAAGCGTCCACCCATTACAAAGCGCTCAGACATATTTAATCATCATCAGCAGGAAAATCATCAGTAAAGTGAGCAGATGCATATATGTTCGCGTGTTGCCTTACGGACGCGTAGTGGGTACTTCGCTGATTCCCAAAAAAGAAGAACTATGGTGTAGAGGGCACTTCTCAACTGCACTTGCAGTAGGCATTCTAGGATAGTTTGAAATGGCCAATGTTACGCGTAAACACGCTCCTTTCCTTGCGACGTGGTTGAGGTCACGGTCCACCGAGGAGCGAAGCGAGGCTACCGAGTGAGAAGGTGATGTGAACGGAGCCCGACTACGCTATCGCGTTCTGCTCTTGAGGATAAGCGCCGAAGTCCTCCGGCAATTTTTTTTTCTTCCTTATAGTAGCATTAGAATCAACAAGTCCAGCTTTGGGTTGCATAAGTCTTAACACTGCGGTGAATCTGCACTACTAAAGAACGCCACTGTTTTTTTCTGCTTACACATCCCGAATATATACCATGGTGTTATCATACCAAAAGGCTTGCTGTGCCCTTCCGTCCTCTTTGCACTGTTATAACTAAGCAATGGTTTGTATGTTCTAGTTACGAAAGCCGCAACAAAGTAAAAGGAAACTATCTCACTCACCAAACAAAAAACGTATACGGTAATAGAAAACTTACAGCTAATGGAGTCGCCGTGTGGAATAAGCTTCCACAAGAACTAAAACAGAATAAAAATTTCTCTTTTGCACTGAAAAAATATCTCTTACGTAACACATAGACACCCAACGTAGCAATGCTAGAAACAGCCATTTTGAATTCATTACCATGTATAATCATGTTGCATGCTATTACATTTACCTATGTATACACTCCCTTACAATTATATATATATATATATATATATATATATATATATATATATATATATATATATATATATATATATATGAATATATTTTCTTCACTTTTTGTCCTTATGTGTTATTGTTATGCTCTCCAGATACACATCTCATAACTAGTTTTCAAAGTGTCCTAATGTCAGTCAGTTATTTTAGCATGTTCATTTATTGCTTTACTGTTTGATATGCTCTTCGTATACGCTATCTTACATATTGTTGTTCTTTTTTTTCCTCTCCTTTTTCTGCCCATACGAATGATCAGTCGCTAACCTCTGTTAATGCATAATGTTTTAGTTACTTTTACAATTGTTATAATGTTAGTATTAATGTTTGTACTTGTATACTTCTTTATTGATAAGTGACATGCCTTTTTTCCTGATTACTTTCTCAATGAATCCCAACTAGCCTTAGGCTAGGGATTCAGATGCGTTTCTTTCAATATTGTATTTTTGTAAATTGTTTTATGTAAGTGTCAATAAAAAAAATACATATCTTGCCGCTCGCCGTGTTCAGTATGGAAGACAGGAAAGTGATGGGCGAGTGGACAGCACATAGTGCGTATAGAACTGAGTGACTTGTGTTGTTGCGGACTGCAATAACCTGTAAAACAATCATCATATCAATAAGTGCCAGTGCTGCACAATACAGCACACATTATTGCCCAATATTATTGCCTGTTGTCGAAATATGCAGGCTGTTAAGTACGAAGCGAATTCCAAACTGTAACATCAAATTTGTTTTTGATAGGTGGCGATGCTGAGCTAGTAATGTTCACCCCTTCCAAGAATGAACCAAATAATAGAGTATCTGCAGTTTACAGTAGCCAACGCTTCTTTTTACAGTAATGGTATTGTTTGGAATTAACCTTTCTTTTTTCTTCTGATGCGTTGGACGCCTGTGCTTCGGGAGTCTGTGGCCTCCGATGCAGTGAAACATTGAAAGTTGACTGTCTTATAGGGTAGCCTATATTTCGCCGTTCTTGTCTCTTCCGTCCCCCAGGTGAAAAAAAAGGGAGAAATATAGGCGTCCCTTTAAGACTGTCAATTCCTCTTTTCTCTCTCTCTCTCTTTTCTCCTCTTTATCCCTTTCCACAGTGCAGGGAGCAAACCAGACGTGCGTCTGGTTAACATCTCTGCCTTTCCTTGCTTTCTCTCTCGCCGTTTTTATGGTTGTTTCTTTAGCTTAGTGATATTATCTACCAACGCGTAGCTTAATGACATTATCCACCAACGCACGAACATTGCGTCACTTGCATCTAATAAAGTGCTAGTATGATGTGCATATTCTCGCTGGCCCAAACGTTTACTAACGAACGTCATGTGGAGTAGGGCCTAGTTAACGAAGCTTCTCGCTCGCTATAACCACACCTTCTTTGTCATGGGTAATATTATGCTCACCATAAGAATTTTGCTGCACTTTTCTCTCAATACTGACTTGAGCGTCACAGATTTTCGCGAAAACGTGCCCTGGTCTTATTACGCATGGCGAAACTTCTCCTCATTGCAACTTGTGTCCTATCACCAGAGCCGACTTCAATCACGTCTTTGCGAATTGCCCAAACAAACCCAAGCCCCCGTGGCTAGGGTCAGAACACCAGGAGCGATGGGAGGCTGCTCTGCGCAGCTCGCAACAAGAGTTACAGCTCCGGACAGTAAGCTGGGCCAGAGGGGTCGCCGAAGCACAGAAGTGTCCGGCCACCTAAAGCGGCCCGATGGCCCATCGTCGTCCTGCTTCCACTCCCCCCCCCCCCCCCCCCCCTCACATGATTCTTTCATGAATCAATAAAGTTGTTTACCTACGTTACCTGGAGATTCTAGCTTGCTACGGAACGTCATTCGGACTCAATACTTCGCTTACTTTCAGCAAGCACTGAGGTGTTTGTGTTCCACTTTACTATCAGTGAAAGGTATTCATATCGCCTGATATAACGCAATGATGCGCTTTCTTGCTTGTGCTGATTAAGATATGCTATTCTCTTTGGCCACTTACAGAGAGAGCTTCATGTCGTTGCCGGGAGGCTGGAGAAACGTTCCGAGCCATTGCGCCGAGTGCTATACCGGGTGCTTCAGATAACACTTTCAGACATCCTTATGCATATAGTTTTAGGGGAAAAAGTATATTCAGAACTAGACTGTCATGTGTGGCGGACGTCAATGAATGCGACATCGCGCGAACTAATATTTATATGACGAAATTCAGAAATTGCCTTTTCTAACTAATTGCTCTACAGTGTATAATGCTGTTACGACCTTCTAGTTAGCGTGATTGCAACAACTATCGACGTGTACAGTACCTGACAGTTTAATTTCGAAGAAATATTTCTCTTTTGCTCGCAACCCCTGTGGTTTAAAGATGTTCAATTTTTTTAATTGTTATATGAAAGGCCCGGTACAGTGACGCTAGTGTGTCTAGTGCAGGTGATGTACAACTGTGTGTTCTGAACTGTTTTATAAGCAGCTTTCATGGCAAGGAATATGACACCGCCAGACTAGAAATACTGCGAAACTTTGTAGAGCTGCGACTGTAGCACGATGTTTCGCCTTTGAGAGATATCTGGACCGCCATATAAAGTTTTTATTGCAATGCCTTCAGGGAAACCCTCAAGCTACATTTCTTACTGGCTGCGGCCTCAGTGCACAAAGAACAAATGCGGCGCCGTCTCTCTTCTGCAATACTATGCGTACGATAAATCTGTTGCTTTGCTTTTTGCCACGTCTGTTCACAGTGACGTATTTATGGGCACGCGAAATGACATACGAACTGGAAAACAGTGGAGATGTAGGAATTTTTCAACCATTTTTTGTTCCAGGTTTTTCAAGAAACTGAAGTCGGCGCCATTCGCACATGTTGCCGCCGTCGGGTTCATCTTACCACAAACTAGTCGTTCAGCCTATACTGTCGCACGCTCAGTAGCCCATACAGTAATAGCCCGTGGTGATGGTATTATATAGGCCTTACGAATTCTTGACCACGCTGATCACTTGTATATTAATGATAGATAACTCAAATAACGGCAGAATGAAATTAACATGAATGAAGGAAGGGATGCTTTATTGAGATATGTAGGAAATTGAATGTTACAGGGTATACAGGCGCAGGCAGTAGTTTTTGGAAGGGAAAAAAAAACAACAAAAACGGAACATTTTGATACCTTCCGCTGAACTTACAAAGCGACTGATACTAAAGGGTGCCACCATGTCGCTGTACATGTATTCTGCTTTTACAAGGACGCTAAAAGAGCACCCACGTCGCTTGCCTCCGTTTGCTTGAAAACTCTCTGTTTGTGCTCATGAAGAGCGAAAAACACGGGGACGAAGCAGAGATGCGCACAGGACAAGCGCTTTCTAACTGCTGGCTTTATGACCGGAAAATTCAGACTTTTTATCTAAACAGAACAGCGCAAAGCATTTCTTGTAGAACGTCAGCGCACCTAGCAAAACATGTGAGACGTCATTACAATCGCAAAAATGCGGACAGCGTCTCTTTGTTTGATATGCAATAAAAGGATCACTTACACACTCATCTTTGCGGTGTGAAATAAAAAAAAAAGCTTTAACAATTTCCCTAGATGTTTGGTTATCATGTTTGAAAAGAGTGACAGTGATATCTAAGCGGGAGTTGTAATCGTTGAAGCTTTTTTTCATTTCACAGCACAAAGATGAGCGTGTAATTAAGTAACCCTTCCATTATCACATCAGACAAAGAGACGCTGTCCTCATTTTTGTGGTTGTTATGTCGTCTCACATGTTTTGTTATGTGCGCTGATGTTGTACAAGGAATGCTTTGAGCTATTCTGTTTGGAGAAAAAGTCTGAGTTTTCCGGTAATAAAACCAGTCGTTAGAAAGCGCTTGCCCTGAGTGTATCTCTGCTTCGACCCCGTGTTTTTTTTTTTTTTTTGCGTTTCATAAGCACGAACCTATTCCAACTATAGGTCAGATAGCTGTGTTCCTACTATCTGTTTGGTTGGTGTTGCTGATGTATTTAGAGCGGCAGGATTCTCTAGCAACTAATTCGTGGTTCGTGGTTAGTACAGTTCGCCAGGATGTGGTAGCTTTTAATATGCTCCATTTTTAAATGTTATCCACATTTACATTTATGCTCTGCAAAGATAAAGCTTCATCCTGACACCTATTTCGCGCATTGGTTAAAGTATAGCCAACGCGTTGTCCATCGAGGTTTCACTCGTGCGCGCTTTCAGCGAAGTGGCTTCCGGCCGTGTGGCTTTCACTGAATCATCGTTTTCTCGCCGCCCTTCTGCTTCTCTGCAAGGCACCGCCTGTCGCATGCGAGCCGGCGACCGATGAACGGATGAGACGCGCCGTGTGCCCCTTCCTAATGCATGACGGCGCATTAGCGCGACGCGTGCCTTCGTTTCGTCGGCACGATTGTCGTTTCGCATCGCCGCCTTTTGTCCTTTCTCTCCAAGCCTTTCGCTAGGACTCTCCGTCCTCTCCCACGCCCAGTTATTGAGGCACGGCGTAGAGCGCCGGGTAGAGGTGTCGGCGCAGGTAAGTGGCGAGTCGTGCTTAGCTGACCGTGCGGACCGTACGCGTTCTAGTATTTCCGTGATCGGTGTTGAACATCAAGACTAGCAATGAGAAGCAGGAGTACGAAGGAAACTGTACGATTATTATGTTGTGAGAACCGGTGACAACGCTGCGATGCACTTACCGCCTCTGGGCTGCTGCGTTTTCTTTTGGCAGCCTTCGCTCCCCTTTCCTTAACCTTCACTGTCCCAAATTTATAAGGTTAAGAAAATAACCGCAGCGGTTACTTATAAACGTACCAGCTGTGCCGTGGTATGCGTTAGTATGCGATCGTGGCACCTTGTGTTAAAAGAAATCAAAAGTGAAGTATTCTAAGCTAACCTCATTCTTAGTAGATCGACAACGACACTCTAGGCTACAGTTATGCACTTTTTTTTCGAAACCAGCTTGACCTGCTCCAGTATCTCTCCCGTTAAGAGGGAATTATTATTTGTTTCTACTTCGCCATCTCGAGGCGGCTTTACAAGGAATAGTTGATTTAATAGTCAAAGATCCTGGAATTCTGGCTTCGGCCGTCATTTACGTAGAAAGAGGCTGCATGATAGCACACACCACTTTAGAAAGCCTGAAAATGCTTGTTGAGCATAACCGTGCCATGCTGTGCACACTGAATCTCTAAAACGAAGCTCACGCTTGATAATACCGTCCTGACATTTCCCCTTGGGCCTCCTTTCGTCGATGTTGACGGTAATGTTAAGAACAGACAAACTGTCTCCTTCGCTCGTCGCCCGGAAGCGACCGAAGAAGCACCTTCCGGTAAACATCCTGCAGAGACGTCAGGAACACCGCCGGCGAACTTGCGCTTAGATGACGAGCTTCCGCTTCGCATAACTGACCATGACCAGAGAGTAACGGTTGGCTAGAGAGATATGTGTTGGACACACCTTGCGATTTTCAGTTCGTAAAACAGCGAACTATTTCAACACAAAATAGAGACGATCCCATCTCTAACACTCGCAGTGCCTATGGCCGTATAGACAACATTATAAATGCTAAAATTAGGCGAATGTAAAAAAAAAATGCTACTTTGTTGCACCGTCCACAGCTTCGCATACTGTGTACGCGCCGCCTTTAGGACTAACTTCAATTTGTCGCTAGTCGGCAATGTGTTTGCGGTCCAATGAGGAGGATGCACAACAACGCTTCCCTTTTGAGTGCCCGAGACACGATAAGGCGAGGCGATGACTAAAAGCCCAGTTAATGCTTTTGGTTCGTCCACCTTTCATTCTATATAAAAAAAAAAAAAAACATGCTTGAGTCACGGTCAACAAGGCAGCTACAAAAAAGGACTTATAATGTTTAGTATCTTTTTTTAAATACAAACATATCATACTCATATTAAACATTCGAGGCACGAATTTCATGCTTTATTCTTTGCTTATTAATTATACACTACGAATTTCTCACGCATGATTTTGCACTGTCGCTTATGTGCTTGTGATGCACATATATGCAGGACTTACATGCAGGTTTGCAGTTTATTTCCTTTATGAAGTGTATGAGTTCCATCGGGGCTTTTTATTTCCACTGGAACTTGACACATGTTTTGGAATAGTAATAATACCTGGGGTTTTACGTCCCAAGACCACGTTATGATTGTGAGGGACGCCGTAGCGAAGGGCTCCGGAAAATTTTGACCATCTGGTGTTCTTTAACGTGCACCTAAATCTAAGTACGCAGGCCTCAACCATTTCGCCTCCATGGAAATGCGACCGCCGCGGCCGGGATGGAACACGCGACTTTCGGGTCAGCAGCCGAGCACCGTAGCCACTGTACCACAGAATCGGACACTTGTTTTGGAATGTCCCC
Source organism: Rhipicephalus sanguineus (assembly GCF_013339695.2). Lineage (NCBI taxonomy): Eukaryota > Metazoa > Arthropoda > Arachnida > Ixodida > Ixodidae > Rhipicephalus > Rhipicephalus sanguineus. The sequence goes on along the minus strand of NC_051176.1, from coordinate 104,219,010 downwards.
TAAGCTAGCCTAAGCGTTTCTGTATTTTCAATCTTTCCTAGGTTGTAGATTAATGCCGTGTACCGCACAAAACTGCCGCTTTACTCTGTGACGTTATGTGTGTGTGGGTTTGCTCCCCCTTTCTTTGTTTACCCTTCATTATTTCAATCCTATTTCCCGCCCCCCCCCCCTACCTTTCCTCTGTGCAAGGTAGCGTACTGGTTGTGATAAACTGGTTAACATCACTGCCTTTCCTCTCTCTCTCCTGTTTTCCTTCCTTCCTTCAATCTTTCGGGGTTTTTTTTTTCCTTTTTTTTTTTACGGATGTCATGAGAAGTGCAGTAGCCGTGGCGCCAGTAACGCAGAGGCGTTACCAGTAAGAAGTCCAGAGAGGTGACCGAAGCGCGGCAGCCGATCGCCTCAGCGGCTAAAGAAATAGTCCCGCTCGTGCACTCGGCAATGTTTTCCGAAGGCGGGGTCACCGGCCTTCTGGTTCATGACGTCAGTCTAGGGGTGCGCACCCAATGGTGCAGGCTTGTGTGTATCATCCACCTATTAGGAGCAAGTGCCGCAGACTTCTAAAGTCGTATTCGGCTATATATAGTACGCAACATTTCGCGACATTAATATTATTACATTAAAATACCGGCATTACGTAGCACGGCATGCAACCTTGTGCATGTCCAGCTTCTACTGTTACAGTAGAAGACACTACGTGAATGAACTCTGAACTTGAAGAGAGGAAAGTATGAAAGGTGCGCCGGCACTCTCTACTTCATATCAGTGCTTCCTGTTCATTCGCAACACTCTGTAACAAAGCAGATGCGAGGGTCCTGGGCCAGCTGTCCCCAAGCGAGCCTTCCCGCTTCTTGGACCACCCCCCCCCTCATTTCGGAGAACGGATTTGCCGCCTACAACTGCAGTCTTTTCCCTGAACTGGGCGCTTCAGCTGGAAGGTGGCAGCAACGCGCGGGTCTCCTCCGTGGAACACGTATTTGCAACGAGTTTGTTTTGGTGAAAGCTGGTGCCTTTGTTCGTAAAGGAATTTGCAGTTCCCCGAAGTGGCATTGCCCCCCCCCCCCTTTTTCTTCCGAACTGGTCGGACGTGGAGAGTGAGAGTGCAGTGGTCCCTCGCATTGCTATTCTGGGGGCGGTGACCTGTGTGTCGAAGAGACGGACCCTCCAAAGGCATGCACGTTTGTGATTGGACGTTTGCTAGTTATGCAGCTTCAAAGGCATGCACGTTTGTGATTGGACATTTGCCGATTAAGGAGTTTCCCTATCTTGGGAATGAAGCGTATTTAAGGAGCAGCAGAGCGTCTGCTCGGCACGGAATCCGGATCGGTCGGACTAGATGTCGTTCTGACGATCCTGTCCTCTATGATGTTGTAAATAAACGTCTGTTAAGTTTTCCTCAACGCCGGTCTCTCTGCCTCGGCTTCCTGCTGTTCTGGACATCCCTGGGCCTGCGGTACGACTCCCGCCGCTCAGCTCCACGCTACCCCCTGAGTCCGCGTCGGCCAACGACGCCACCCGTAACTACGCAAAGCAACATGTAGCCTACGCCATCCCGGTTTCGAATGGCTGTGTGAAAAGTAAAGGCGTATGCATCGTGGTGGCGAAGATTTTTTTTTTCACTGCCTTTCGTTACAAAGAGAGACATGCGTTCTATTGCGGGTTCGGGTCTGCTCGCCATCGCGCGCGTTTTCGTCAGCAACGCGTGCCTTTTTTTTGTGTGTGTGCAGAGTAAGTAGATCTATATATGATGAGGGTTTAAGTGCACCGACATTGTGTCGAAGTTTTCTTTTTTTTTTTCTCGTTTTCACGCTCACGGCTGTTACGGCACCCACAAAGCCACGTCAGCGACGACAGATGAAGCGTGCCGCCTACCGTTAAAAGCATCGCAACGATCGACGCCTGTGTATAAACACGAACGCGCGCATAAACGGAAGAAAGGGTCTTTTTTATCGAAGCACACGACGTGGCAGTGCGATTGAACGCATTACTGAATAACGACGTCGCTGGCGCAGCCATTTGAACTGGGCTTTCTTTTGTTGTCTTTTACGCATGCGTGCGTGCTGAAATGTTTCTCGCGCGTTTCTTACGGTAAAGTTGCGGTAAATGTCAGGCGTCACACATAACCAGAACGAAAACCTCGTCTCCGGGCGAGTTAGCATATAAGCATATGGAGAGTGAGCCTTGCTTCCTCGTGCCCAGCGACCAATATCAGCAAAAGAGGGACTGCCAGCTAAATTGTGCGTATACGGCAGCGCAGCTCGATCGGCGCTGAATCAAAAATGTTTGCTGACACATATGGCGCAGCTATACCGAACACATATCGTCCCCGCCATTCCGACCAAGCCTGCTGTAGTGCTGTGCATGGGTATACAGAGAAACGGAGCGACTATTGCTTCAGGGCGTTGGCAGCGCGCTGCACGCAACGCACTGTCAGCACGATTGTTCCCTCCCGTCTTGTATGTAAAGCAGCAAGAGGTCTATTGATCCCCGTGGACTGTATTTTTGTTTCTCGTGTGCCTCGTAATATTTCGTGACAAACAGCGTTTGCGCATTTTTTTTCTTTCTTATTTTGATTTATTTCTGCCCATTTCGAAGTGCGCCCGCCTTTCTTTAAATAAAATTTGTCATCGAACCCTTATTATGATGACAGAACTTGCCGTCCTCTCACTCATGTGAGATCGCAACTTTCACGGCCTAGAGAGGGCGCTAGTGGAAATCCAATATGGCTGTCGTTTAGGGCATAGAGTTTCCTAAAATGACCTAGAGGGAACTCTGGCGCTGCGATCGTTCAGCCACCATGGGAATGATGGGTAGTACACGGATTTGCCTAGTCTTCGTGCTTGTGGGCTTCGAACGCACTTGTGGCTTTGTTTTATTGCTATGTTTTGGTTTTCTTTCGGATAAAAGAATGGATCGTTGTGAACTTCGTGACCAGATTTGAATCGGTGAGCGAAGTTAAAGTGGTGAAGTGAAACTGCTGATTTTTGCTGAACTTCGTTTCGCGACAAAGCGGATGCAGGCGACGCGGAGCCAAACGGAGCCGAAAGAACGAAGTTTAGACAAATCCGTGTACTATCCATGATTCCCATGCTGGCTGAAGCGCGATGCATTGCAGCTCCCATAGACACTAGCGCCAGAGTTCCCTCTAGTAAGTATTGTAGGAAACTCTATGGTTTAGGGGACCGTTCCGACGCCGCCTGAGAGTGTGTCTGTCACTTCGAACCGCGTAGTCTTTCGGCTACAGCGGTCGTGTTGTCACGGCTTTTTTTAGAAGGTCATTGACTCTTGGATGTATTACCTCGCACATTGGGGGTTCAGAAACGCGTGTGCGGTGTACTTTTGAAGGAGGAGATGTTTTGAACGCCTGGCATATCATTTGCTGTGGTGTGAAGGAATGCACAGCTTCGTCGTACAAGGATTATGCCTGCAGACTTTCCAACTGCGGAAATGCCCACACGAGCTGTGGTTCGAATTCAGGCGCGACCAAACGATAAAGGTAAGTCCACGTACGTACTGCCTTGCTTGCTTTCCTCGTGTCCCTTTCTTCGATGGGGTATTCTCGCCGACTTTGCGTGTGTGACCGCACTTATGGAAGTGTAATTATTTTCTTTTCCGCTGATAGATAGTACAGAAACACCTGTTGCTCCCCGGGCCCGAACGCTGCCCGCGAACGAAGCGCTTGCTGCTGATGCGTGTGGTATGGAGCATATGCACACGGTCGTTCACTCTCCGATCATGCCAGCGGATGGCTGCGCTCTAGAGGATCAGTTCGTCCGAGGCGCCTTGCACGGAAGCAAAAGTAGGACAGGTGTAGAGCAACCTGAAGCTACTGCTTCTTGTCCTATTTTCGCTTCGATGCACGGCTACGACGGAAGCAACGACGCTCTGAAGAGCCCAGCCATCCGCTCGCACGATCTAGCTAAGAGTGAGCGACCGTGTACCTACAGTTGCAACGTCGCTGTTCGAACCCTATTATCGCTTTGCACGGCAGAAACTACGCTGCTTTTATGCGCTTGTAAACAAAAGGCACTTTGTTGTATTTGACTGCTGAAGCGGGATTTATGGGGTAGCACAGCAGATGAGACATGCTTGGAAGCTGATTTCATCACCGCAGAAACACTAATTTCAAATCAAAGTCTTATTTTCATCATTTATATGTTCACAGATAGAGGACAACAGAAAAGAAATCCGCCAGTAGGCTGCTGCACTAATCCACGCAGCCCCACGCAATGATTGGCGTGTGTGCAACAGAAATAAAAACCAGTCAATAAACAAATGATGATATGTGATCAGTGCAGAATATAAGTAAAAAACGACAGTCTACAAAAGAAGTATTTTGATGACAAAAAATTTGATGGAGTAATCCCCCACGCAGCTGAAGTGCTTCTTCACTACTACAGAAATAAATGCCGCGAGTACAAATGTTTCTTATTCTCTTCCAGGGTCACTGCTCGTGCAAAGCAGGAAACCTCGCCTTTGACTGCACGGCGTGTGCACTGCGGCACGCAGCAAATTTTGTGATTCTTGTACCTCTTGCCCATACTGAGGAAACAATAAAGCAAATGACTGCCACTACGATTCGCAGTACCTGTCCGACTTCAGTAGTTCACTACAGCGTTCAGAAAAGCCGTAATTAAACTCGCCATCGACTAAAAATAAAGCACCAGCGAACCGCCGAAGTGGTGCCGACTGAACGCGGGAATGGGCTGGCTGCGTGGGCATCCCCTGAAGGAGAGTTTTGACGGCTGCCGCATGGCGTCGCTACCATCTGTGAAAGTTGCGAATTGCTGTTGATACAGCGCGTATACATATGGGCACACGACACTTCGGGTATTCCTGATGCATCAGGCTCAGTGCGTCAGCACCAGGAGTAAGGGGTTGTTCCTGCGCATCCCGATTACGATTACGCAGCGCAAGAAAGACAGAACGAGGTCTCTGCGTGCTTCCTCCGTTTTAGAGCGCTAGCTCTACTCCTCCTGGTACAAAGACGCCTCAGTAAACTACTTTGTGCATGCGTTCAAACTTGAAGCACAGGCAACATCACTTTGCTCCTCTCCCTTCTCGCACGTGCGTCGTCATAGCAACGGACGTGCGCAGTGTAAGTTTCTACTCCTCCGCGAGCCGTACAGTTAGTACAAATTCTAGAAGAAAAGCTGGGCCGAAAGAGCGCCGACCACTAGAACACTGCCATTACCCTACCATTTTCATTGTATGCCTTGGCAATTATTTAGAGATGGGTTAAAATTAACGCTATTCAATGTTAGTAATACCGGAAGCTTAAATCAAACACAAGCATTTTGAGGAATTAGAAACGTGCGGACAGTGCTTAATGTTCATGTAGAATACTTTTAGGAACAATTCAAGGCTATTTAGGCAATTTACTGTGCGCCGAACTCGTGGCGCAGGAAGATTCGTTTGCAGGTACTTTTGCTAGATGGCGCCACCATATCCAATTCAGTTCTAGATGACGGCGATGGCCGATTGCGCTCTTCTGACTGAGTTGTGAGTCGCAGGGCGTCGTCGTTGGCGCTTTTTGTTGGAACGTACTTACAACTCTACTTCACGTGAGCTCACTTACATTAATTACGACGAAAATTGAATAGCAGCGTCAAGTCCAGCACGCACCTCAGGCGCTGGTAATGCTCGCACGGTATAGTGTAATGGCGGCAATGGCGACGCCCTTGAGGTCGGATATTCTAATGCATGAGCTTTTCCTCTAGAGTCTGTACTGAATCCTATGCCGCGAGTACCGCGAGCAGGCGGGCGCGCGACCTCAACTTCTGTCCCATGACTCCCGCGCCGGTAATACGAAGAGAAATGTTGGCAGACTGCTGCTGCTTGCCGCGCTAGGGCGCCGACGCGCGGGACACCGCTGTGACATGCTTTCCACGGTATTTGTGTTTTAACCGCGTTCAACCACGGCATTTTTGTTTGTGCTGCATTTTCGCCGCGATCGTCCACTAGGTGGCTCAGCAATTTTATTGTCCATAACTCTTCAATTTCTCACCGATTTAATGACAATTTTTTTGTAGTATTGACAATAGTACTGGCAGTAATGCATTATATCGGGCAACACTGTCAGCAATATGGCCCTCTTTACAAAACCGATCCATCGTGTAACTAGTGTAACTTCAATACGCCGCGAGACCTCAACAGACAAGAGGAAACATGCCTGCACCGCATCAGATTAAACGTCGCCTATACAAACTACTTTAAGAGCAAGATTAAACTGTTGGACTCACCGCTGGGCGTTTAATGTAACGTCCCAGAAACCTGAAACATGTCCTGTGTGAATGCAGGCGATACGCATCAGAGAGAAAGTCCCTGAAGGCGGCCTTACACCTTCAACGGGACTCGTGCTTAGAACTGCGACATATTCTGGGCCCATGGCAAAGTAGCACCTGTGTGCTACGCGCCATGAAAGCGCTGTTGACTTTCTAGCCAGGCTAACATCTCCAGCTTCTCATTAAACAATTCTCTCTCTCTCTCTCTCTCTCTCTCAGGTAACACTACATATGTCACTTTTATTATCACTACATATATTGAGTTCTTCGTTTGTGTTTCGAGGACATACCAATGTTCTACAAATGCGCAGACGACTCATTCATTCGCAGAAATTAGGCATAACATTGTTGAAACTTGCGGTGTGCCACCAGCATAAGGGGTCCTTTCAAATATCTCGAGTTTTTCGCGGCATTCAGCTTTTTTCGAGTTCTGGCATTTTAACACATGAAGAGTGCACGTGTCAGAGTGCGCTGTAAGCTATAATGGATCTTCACCAACTAGCCCGGCCATCAACCTTACTGGCATTTTAAAACCTGAAAAGAAGAGAACAGAGGGAGCCGATGTGGTTTTAAGGCATCCTGTGTGAAGTGTCGCTTCATAATCCCTCCTATTGCGACTTTGAAGGTATTATATACAGACTGAAGCGAGGTAATTATAGCCTCATGGCGTGGGCAGCGCTGGTACGCAAAAAACTTCGCAGTTTTCTCAGGCGGATCTGTTTATGAGGAACGCGGAACGAACAGCATCGTTCGTAGTCAAGACCCTCAAAGCCTCGTGGGATATCCGACTCTAGCGCATGCGCCGTGTGCTGAAAAGTTGAGCGAATGCGTCACATTTCGAGTCGGTGTTAAGCGAGCTTATAAGTTTCGTCCCGCAATGCTATTTGCTCCGCTTCGGTCTGCAGACCGCCTTTAAAGGAGCGGCAGACAGGTTTTCGTCCTGACAGGAGCTGCCTAACGATATTGCGCAGTGTCAGGCAAAATCTATTGTTTGAGCTTCGCTTTGGACGCTCGTTCGCATTCCTTTGCACGTTGGCGTCTTCGACAGACTTAGTCTATGACGCTTTGACATCGTATGATCTGCGGCGAAAGCCCCGTGCAGGAAAGGGGCCAAGGCATCCGGCCTGAATCATCCCCCTTCGGTCCAGCTATACTCAGTATTAAGACTAGAGAACGGCGAATTGTATGAAGGCAATATTGGTGATGACGATGAGGAAGGAGCTTTATCTGTTACCGCCAGATTAAGGTTACCGCCAGATTCGCATATCTAGATATTCTACACGTAAGGCGTTTGCACCGCTTGGCGAGCGTCTGGTGTATGGCTGGCTTCGGAACCACTGGGATGTGTATAAAAAGTGACAGTTTTTTTTTATGCGTCACTGTTCTTCCTTCCCGATTGTTTTACTATTCTTCCACCCGTCGTATACTGTCGGCATTTGAGACCCACAGGCGAGTGAAGTGGATTACGATTTCACACTCCCGTAGCACTGCAACCCGAGTGATCGTGTTTGGAAAATACTCGGTCGTGTTGAAGCTATTTTGTTTTTGACAAACTGCGAAAACGGGGGAATGCAGGAAAAGGAGCAGTGATCCCCCAAACTGGCCGCGGCGGAAGCTCGTCGCCTCAAAATTTTACGAGAGCGATGCAAATAGCCCTATAATCATCGTTCGAAAGCACTGCGCCCCCCCCCCCCCTCAATAACATTTAAAGAATCGATCGAGTCAAAACGGAATACACCGTTTTTATATATCGCTACTTTTCTCCTATACTTTTGAACCAGTTTCCGGCCACAGCACGGCGCATAAAACTGGCGAAGAAAGGCAAGTCGCGGACGTGGCGCGTTATTTATGTGCGGGTACAGCGCGAGCCTCGGTGCTACTGCCGAGACACCGTTTCTTTTTTCTACTTTCCTTCGGTCGTGTCGCCTGACTTGCGCCGTCGCAGCACCCGCACTCGATTCCTATTTGATGCACCACTGCGTCAAAGTTTTACACCGCATCGTAAGTTCCCTCTTGCCGTATCGACTAGATCTATTTTAACTATGCTTGCTGGGCATCCGTGCAGCATTTGAATTCTGTTACTTCCTTTCAGGGTTCCTCGCGACGCAGTATGTAGCATATTGGAGGCAATAAAACAGCCTAGAGGCTGAGTGGGTGGTACAGAGATACATAAAGCTGTCCGGGGTTTTCAAGGGATGGATAAGATCATGTGGCAACTGCATGCGTGTGGCTGTGTATGTGCGTGAGTGCATGGGCACACTGACATAACCGCGGAAACGAGGGAGCGAAACAAAGCTGCTTGCTGTCGCTCGACAAAATGTTAGGAACCCACCTCAGCGGTAGGCAGTAGCTCTCGCAAGATGAAACGAAAGGACGAACGAGATATCACCACCTATACTTACACAGAATAACCAATAAATTATCCCACTCTTGAAGCTCTTTGATAATGCTAGGTGGCGAAAGGTAAAAAGAAATGGTGCAGGTACACCAATTAAACGTGACATTAATTATGAAAATCATCTGAAGCGTCCGCTGCCAAAATTTTCGCATACCTATCGATGGAATGTGCAGCTACATGTATAGTCATGCGCTGGCACAGATATATGTGCCTCGACGGCACACTCGGCTGGCTTTCCTTGGCTTGAAAGAAACAACTTAAGATGTTATTTCAAAGCGCCAGAGTTTGAGAGAGAGAGAGTGAGTGAGAGAGGCAAGGAAGGGCAGGGCAAGTTCGGCTTGCTACCCTGCACTGGGGGACAAGATAAAGGGGTGAAAAGAGAGATAAAATGGCAGTGATAGAAAGAACACTCATTGCGCGCACACTTAGAAGAAGGCATAATGCACACACTGCAGGCGGTCGCAGAGGCCTGTCGACTTTAAAAACGCCTTCGTTGCCCTCTGCACCATCGACGGAAACGGCCATGATTGAAGAATCTTGGCTGCTGGAAACGGTCTCGTCTCCGGTTGGTTTTGTAACATTCGGACCGGGATTCTCTGGGTGTCATAACTTGCGCAAACGGACTTGACGTGTTCAGAGGTTCTTCCCATTGAATTCGTCGTACCGAAGGATTCCTGTTGTATAAACATTGCACCACCTTCCTTGGATTTACTTGTTGTGATGCGCATTTGGAAATCTGCGCCGCGCTATTCGTTAGCAGTTGTGGATAGCAGTAATATATTACGGCAAGAAACACGAATAACTGGCCCGATCGTCAAACTGCAACCAATGTCACTATAATACTACATAAGGGCTTGAAGAGATCGTTTGCCAACTGTTGTAGGCATATTACGTAAAAAAAAGTCAAATTCACTGTGAAGCTCGATTATCCATAAAAGCGGTCAAGAACTGCCTCGAAAGTTTTTCTTGGCAACATGCCATTCCTGTAACCACTTTGGCGAATTGATTGAACTCACGCGAGCTTTTTTGCAACACGCGAGAACGCCTTTAACTTCCCATTACTCAAACTCCGCGGCAGCGTCAATCATCGCAAATGGGAACTTCAGAACTACTCCACCAGGTGAAATGTATACTTTCATCTATGTTTGCGTAATTTTCTTTTTATGGTTTGATATATAGCATTCAAGATTGCAACGTTCTTGCCGAAGATGTTTGCATTCCGTGGAATGGTGCCTTTTTGCACGCTTTAAAGGGATAAAAATAATTTGTTGACCTTTGACTGCTCTGTGAAGGATTCATGTCGCATTTGCGACGTGTATTTTGAGAATCTGTCACTCGTTTCAATGCGCCCAGTTTGTGCTTAGTCAGCAACGCGCCGCAACTTAATTTCATCGAAGTTCATATCACGGGATGAATTCACAAAACTCCTCTTTCGTAAGTGCGTTTTCCCATTAGCTGAAATATTTTCTTACGGAATATTTTAGCGTAAGACGTGTTTGTGAATACTGGCCCAAATGGATATAGCTATATTAATGTGATTAGGTATTGTATAACCATTGTTATAGGCGTCATTAAGAGGACGAATATTTCTCAATGCATGATATACAGCCCGTGGGGACCCGCCACGTTGGTCGAGTAGTTATGGTGCTCGACTGCTGACCCGAAGGACGCGGGATCAAATCCCGGCAGCGACGGCCGCAATTCTGTGGAGTCGAAACCGATGGATACATGACAACACATTCCACAAGACACTTCTTCACTTCATACACAACACCGGCCTTACGGCGCACATTTAGTACGAATATACAAACAAATATTATGCCTTAAGGGCAAGTCTATGTCGCAAATAAAAATAAAATGCTAGAGGCCTGTGTACTTAGATTTAAGTGCACACTAGGGGCCGAATTCACAAAACGTCTCTTTCGTAAGTGCGTCTTCTTATTGGTCAACTGGCTTCGCCAATGACATGTCCCGCATCATGATTGGCTGAAATATTATCTTGCGAAAATTTTTAGCGTAAGTCGTTTTTGTGACGGTCAGAATTTCCAGAGCCCTCCACCTCGGCGTTCCTCATAATCATATCGTGGTTTTGGGACGTAAAACCCCAACAATTATTGTTGCAGTCCATGGGATCATCCGCAGCTGGTGATGATACTGCAAACAAAGGTGGCGGCATGGAAAGCTGTGTCGAAATGCCATACCCCTCGACAAGTGAGCCACAGTGACGGCGAGAGTGAGCGAAAAATTCAAATCGCGCGTGATTATCTACTATGCAGCGCGTCATTTCTGTAACCAACAAACGTATTTGTTTGCCGCGTCCGCCCGTTTATTCAACATTTGTTGAGGTGAACGCTGTTGTATACACGAAGAGGCAGTTTATTTTTATTTCATTTCAGTACTGTGTCATAGGCGTTCATTAGCGTGTACTGTTCTATACTCGCTTGTGAGCTTGTTCTGCGCAATGCAATCGCTCGTTTGAAACAAAATGGTCCCGTGAGACTAGTAGTGTAGGGCTGAAACATTCTAAACTGCATGTTGAGGAAATCAGCGAGAATAGAATATACCTGTAACTATTGCCTTAATAATAATAACATCTGTGGTTTTACGAGCCAAACCCAGGATATGATTTTGATGCACGCCGTATGTATGGCTCCGGAAATTTCGACCATCTGGCGTTCTTTAACGTGCACTGACATCGCACACAGTACACGGGACTCTAGCATTTCGCCTCCACTGCAATGCGACCGCCGCGGCCGGTATCGAACCGGCGACTTGTATCATTGTGTTAGCCATGATTCTGCTGTTTAAGAGATCCATATAGAGCGGGGGGTAAAAAGAGAACTTTTTATTAGATTTTAGATAGGTTTTATGATATTCCATGCTTTCAATATTTTCGTGACATTCAAGCAATATTGGGCGTTTGCCCGGCACCCTTCAAAAACTGCACATATCTGAAAAACCTTTGCTCATTCCATAAACGCATTTCTCCTGGGTTTTTGCACGGTGAGCCGGTAGGCTCTGTGCACACATTGGCGGTTATAAGCGTCTGAAAGCCTAAGAAAAAAAAAAATCGTCGCTCAGCTGAAGAATTGGGGCGAATGTATGGAAAGAAGAATATGGCGCTCTTTCGACATCGCTTCTTTCGGAAACCTATATGTTGTGTATGGAAACTTCGGAGGGCAAGCCCCCAAAGCCGCCGCCACCGCCGCCCTTCTGCAGCCGCGCGTCTCGGCCGTTTCACCAATCCTTATCAGGAAATAAGACAAGCTTTTGCACACGCGAGTGTGATTGGTTTTTTTTTTAATCGGTGAATTACTTCAAACGGAGTCGTGTAGTTTCCGGATTTTTAAAACTAAGTTTGGTGTGAAACTGGGTGGCGGTACAAAAAGATGCAGATATAACTTTAGGAGCATAATATGCGATACGTTAGATGCGATCGTGGGGTGAAAGTGTATGTGTCTGACACTTGCACAAGGGCAGGCCGTTTGCGCGTGCCTGCGTGCGTATATAAGTGACAAGAAATCACCCGATCGCCTTTTTAAGTGCGAATGCACTTTATAAGCGACCCTGAATCCGCCGTCCCATAGCAACGGCGCGAGGAGCGGAGAGGAGCGTCTGTAGCAACGGCGCAGCGACGTCACGGCCCACGTGACTGCGCGCGCTCCGCCCTCCGCTCCGTGGCTGCGTGCGCCCCGCGCATTGCCTGTGGTGATCAAGGCCGGCGGCGAGACGCCGAACGAAAGCGTGCGAAGCGAGCCGAGCACCCCGAAGCCGATCTGGCGCGGGGACGCGCGATGCGTGAACGAGCGCGGGCCCTCGAATTCGATCGGCCGGACGCGCGCTTCAAGCGAGACTTCCTGGACCGCAGCTTCGGATATAGCTGCGCGGTGTTCGATCGACTGTGGTTCGACAACAACCTGAGCCCCATCTCGGGCGTGCGCAACGCCGCCAACAAGTTGAACGCGTTGCGGGTTCTTTGGAACGAGTTCGGAAGACAGATCATCATCATCAGTAAAAGTGCTTTGCACTTAAAAACGGCCAGACCTCCGTGGGTCGGCTGGCGCGTGCTCTCTCGCTGCCGTCTCCTTCGCTCGGCTCTGCAATTTAGTCGCGCGCGCCCCCTCATAACATCACCCCGTGCTTCGCACTTCCTCATACTCCCCTTCGGGGAAATGCGGGTTTTTTATTTGTCCAGTTTAGGAGGAATGTTAACGAATCTGAACTGCATCCTAGAAGTGTTGAAGCAAATTCTACCTATATAGCTTAAATCCTCAGACCAGCCCCAGCTCTGAGATGCACGTCTACAAGAATACAAAATATATTGGCGTTCCAATATGTTGTCTCCCAGGAACGCCCCTCTCCCAGTTCGGAACGAGGTTAGCAGCTACTCTGATGGGCCCCTTTTTGAGTATTTTATAAGACTGTTACTTTGAAATTGGGGCAAGCCTCGAAATTGCTGCACAACAGTTACGACGTCATTATTATCCTGCTTCATTTCTGCAGCTGTAACGTATGCCTCAGAATAAATAAAATAATACTTTAATGAGCACTGGCATGTGTTAAAATTTCACGCATCGACCATGCGATTTCTCTTTTACTCTGTCTGGTTTTCTTTATGTCCCGCCCTTCGCCCGAGCAATAATATCCTTTCTTTCTGGCTAGCCTCGGACTTCACCTGGAATCGTTAGGATTCAGACCCGTGCGCCAATAAAAGTTATTATTATTATTATTATTATTATTATTATTATTATTATTATTATTATTATTATTATTATTATTATTATTATTATTAACTGTTCGCGTTTTTTGAGTGTTTAAGTCGGGCTGTAAAACTGATGTCTAATTATCACCCGATTTCTCTACTATGTGCCACGTCAAAGATCTTTGAGCTGGCTCTTCGGAACATATTTTCCTTTGGTGTGAAAAACTCATTGATTCCGAATCAACATGGGTTTCTCGCTGGCCGCTCAACTACTACAAATCTTGTTAGATTCAAGACGCAGATCTCCACACCTATATCTCAAAAAGGACAGGTTGATGCGCAGTCTACTGCGACCTGAGCAAGGCTTTTGACGTAGTCAGCCACTCATTGATTGCCGTTAAACTTGCGCACTTTGGTGTTGACTCGTCACTTGTGAATCTCCTGCACAGCTATCTACTTAATAGATCATGCTATGTTGCCGTAAATGGCCAAACGTTTTCTTTGTACGAAATGACTACTGGGGTACGTCCCTCAAAGGTCGGTATTCGGCCCATTCCTATCTTTAATTTACGTTATTGATGTTCCTTTTGCCATTCGTAGTACTTCTTTCCTCTGGTATGCCGATGCCATCAAGATATTTAAGGAAATTCATTCAGTTAACGACTGTCGCTTGCTGCAGTCAGATTTGCGTTCTTTTTCCGAATCGTGCAACAGCAATAATCTCTCTCTGAACACCTCAAAGACCAAATTCATCAGTATCACTCGCAAGACATCTAGTGTGTCATTTTCATACTCTGTCAATTATGTGTCGTTATGCAAGGTTTATGAGATTAGTGATCTTGATGTTCTTTTTGATAGCACGTTATACTTTTCTGCCCACACTAAGCGTGCTGCTATACGGTGCGTTCGTTGTCTCGGCTGTGTTTGCAGATTATCTCGAGAATTCCGTTCTCGTATAGCCTTCCACAAATTGTACACCGCAATATGTCTCCCTCAACTTGAGTATGCGTCTGTGACCTGGAATGGCATTGCTCAATCTAGCAGTAACACCATTGAACGAGTCCACAAAAAAAATTCCTAAGCATATATAACCATCACTTCGCTAGAAAATACTCTAGATTACTCTAGATCTTGTTCTAATACTGTTGGATTATTATTGCGATAGCAATTATATGGACACTCTCGGCTGGATTTTGCCGTCGCCGTCGCCGCCGTCTTGCACCGTATATGTATAAGTATATATATATATATATATATATATATATATATATATATATATCAAAGTCCCAAAGAAAAATAATTCAGAAAAATGCTTCCGAAGCGCGGAATCGAACCAGCGACCTCTCGTTCCGCAGCGCTTGGCGCTAACCACTACGCCAGAAAGCGCAGATCCTTCGGTAGCTAACGGCGAGCGTTATATACACACCCTTTACCGCTGGTACGACTCAGAGACGGCAGGCGCTTATAAGCGTTTCTTCATTACCAGCGAGATGGCGCGAGGAGCGCAACGGGCGTAGGGTGCCTTGATGCCCGCGCGCTCCGCTGAGGGTGAGGACAGGCGCGTCGTCTGCTACGACGGCCGCCATTGCGAATCCCGCCGCAGCTCGGCAGCATGCGAAACGCGCTACACAAAGCGCTTGCGGTGAGCGGATACGTCCGGAAATAAGTGCACGCTAGTGAGCTTTCTCTTTTTCTTTTCTTTTTTGAAGCTTGGGCAGCTTTTATTGCTGTTCTTGCCTAAATGTTTATTAAGGAAGCATGTAATTCATGTAAGCTGACGGCCTGTGCATGTCTTATGCGTTGGATGTAGACGTAGACTGTTATGTTGAAAACGAATCCTCTTCCTTACGCCGGAAACGAAAAACTCTAAAGCCTTACTTAATTTTCTCGTAAGCTCTGCATTCCAAATACACAAATAATCGTTTAAAGTATTTGTATACGTGTCAGCAGCAGCAGTATATGTATCTGAACACACACAATTAAGTGTTGCGAAGCTACCTAAGCGCGATTAAGGTGGCTCATTTTGCTAAGTTTGCAAACAATTTACTCGTTTATTATAAATGGCATCATACATATATTGAACAAAGGGCCGAGGGTCAGTATGGTGCGAATATCCTGCTAAAATGAAACGAAAGCTTCTTTATCATTATTATTGCTGACATTTCTTGCTCACAATCTGTAGCCGCTGCTGTATCGGCACTCAAGTTGCACCTTGAGTCCTTATCGAAACGATGAATACGTTGTTGAGTAGTATGCCGTAAAACATTGCATGCGCGCAGTATCAGTGCGTTTTTCCTTCTTCTTTTTGTATCTGCAGTTTCTTTCTCTGTATCTGCAGGTTTTCTCGCATGCCCAAATTATTGAGTGTTTCCAATACTGTTTTACACTTTGTGCGGCATATGCACGGCGTCGTTTATTTGTCTATTTTATTAATAATAAAATCTGGGGTTTTACTTGCCAGAACCATGATATGATTATGAGGCACGCCGTAGTGGAGGGCTGCATGAATTTTGACCAACTGGTGTTCATTAACCTGCACTGACATCGCACAGTACACGGGCCTCTAGCATTTCGCCTCCACCTAAATGCGACCGCCGCGGCCGGGATCGAACCCGTGACTTTCGGGTCAGTAGTCGAGGACGTATTTTTTAAGGCGAAAGCCTTAAATGCCTCATCAAACGCGAAATTTCACCATCGGCGTCCCGCGTCTACGGCGTCAGCATACCACGACGTTGGGGACGAGGGATGCAAAAAATTATCGTCACGTGATGACGTCACCATATGACGTCATCACGGCTTCACAAATTTTGACGTTACGTCATATGATGACGTTATCACATGACATCGTAGCTTGGTCAAAAGTGGGCAGATCACGGAGGCAGTGCACAACTAGGTGAGGTGCCTCCGATCTTGGAGGCAATGCAAAACCGCGCTTTGGGCGCAAAAAACTGAGAAGAAGATGGCTTTCGCTTTCGAGCCGTCTTAAGCGAACGCATAAGGGAGCCTGTGAATTTTTATTTCATTAACTGGTTTTCCATGACGTACTCATTGTACAACTTGACTTTGTTTCTTGTATTTTTACTGACATGGCGTGTCTACTGTACACAATGCTTCCCCGTCTTCTTGTTGTTTTCATGCGTCTTCTTTGTATAGACGCTTCGCGAGAACTGTTTGTATGCGCATCCCTGTATGAGCCTTCAGGGCTTACATTATTAATAAATAAATTATGCTTGCTCAAAGAAATAAAATACTGAATATGTGTGTGTGTGTGTGTGTGTGTGTGTGTGTGGTGTGTGTGTGTGTGTGTGTGTGTGTGTGTGTGTGTGTGTGTGTGTGTGTGTGTGTGTGTGTGTGTGTGTGTGTGTGTGTGTGTGTGTGTGTGTGTGTGTGTGTGTGTGTGTGTGTGTGTGCGTGCGCGCGCGCGTTAATATCCAGTGTACCGGCCATTTATTTGTGTGCATTAAAGCTGCGCTGACAGAAGCAATTACACAAATAAGACTCAAATTACACAATAAAACACAACTGTCACTGGTCGATTCAAAGTGATCGTAAATGATTAAAAAAAACAGGCACTGCGTAATTATTTAGGACAGGGCAAAAATGTAACCTTGAAACACAGAAACAGGGAAGGATAAAAAACATTCAACTGCACACATACATACATGTGCAGCACAGAAGGCGTACTTGAAACACGGAAAGGAATATAAAAAACAAGAACCCGGCGTGCTTTTAGTTATGGCGCTTGACTGGTGACCCGAAGGTTGAGGGATGGAATCCCGGCCGTAGCGGCCGCATTTCGATGGAGGTGAAATGACAGAGGCCCACGTACTTAGATTTAGGTGTACGTTGAAGTACAACAGATGGTCAAAATTTCGGGAGCTTTCCACTATATACGGCGCCTCTCATAATAATATCGGGGTTCTTGGGACGTAAATACTCACAATAATAATTATTAGGAAAAAAGAAGGATCTGATCTGCAGACAAACATGCATAATATATTCCACGATACATTTTAAATCACAAAAATAGCGAAAGCAAAAATCAAAGGCAGATAAGGACCAACCAAGTGCAGTAAAGAATGTTTGCGAAGAAAAATGCAGGATTCATGCACACGTGAACCAAAGCATTTTAAGCATGTAGCCGATATCAGTCTGTCCATTTAGTACGCAAGGTTAACACCGGCAGAATTTATCCTTGCATGTGCATTCGAAATACCGGCGGGAAACTTACGCTGCCAGTGCATAATGTGTTCTTCGGATGCCGTTTGTAACGTTTGATTTTTACTGTCCAAAGAAACCGCGTATCTTCTAAAACGATACAGGTCCCAGCGTTTCAGGAATGATTGGTGCACTGCGGCACGCAACACCCGGTCATGGTGACGGTAGCGATTGCATAAAACTGGAGGGAAACGAGCACCGACCTAAAAACAGCGCGCGCGCCACGCACAAGTGACCGGGCGCGGGGTTCAAAATGGCGGCCACGCTGCCGCCAAGGCCGAGGAGGCGGCATCTGCCCTTTCAAAAGCTGACACCACTCTAAGCGGGGGCGCGCGCATCGAGGCACTCTAAACGGGCGGATTTAAAAGTCGTCAGCGAGCTCGCTCGCTTCTTCTTATGTTTGCGCAGGGAGAACCTTGCCCTTCCGCTATCTGCTCGCGCGGTTTTCTCGTGGTGAGGGGAAGAGGGATGTTTCGAGCTTTCACCGTGATGTCCGCGCTCATGTTACGGAGCGTACGAAAGTCAGCCGAGCTTAAGGGACGCTGCTAAACGAACAAACAGAAGATGAGCGCGAACTATAAAGTGTCACAGCTTGACACTTGAAGCGCGCTAGTTTCCTTCGCTGCTTCGGCCGCTTTTGCAGCAGGAGCGCTGTTCAAACTGAGAGTATCCATTGGCGAGCCTCACTTCGTATAGCATTAGATTCTTGCTATCGCATTCATTGCTTCGCCCTTGCGGCGAAACTGTGACTTTTTTTATCATTTCCACCACTTCACTGCCGATGAAGTCGCGCTGATCTGTTATTTCTTTACAAGCTAGTCCACGGTATAATATCCTGCCCTGTACTTCTCAATTGTGTTAATTTTCGAATTCCGCGTAAGTTAACAAGGTAGAAAAGACCATTTCATGTATTCGCCTGCTTCTTCCAACACTCTACCGTTCACAGAATACAAACTCTCTATAATGTTAATTTTCTTGATCTTGACATTTTTCATAATTCACGGTCATTGTTTTCATCCGAGCTTTGCACTCTCTTAAGAGTTTTGCACAATGTACAAATTCTTCCCTTCTTCGTCTTTCAGCCAGCCTTCCGCATGTAGTTGTGCGTGGGCAATAATATTTTAACACGATAGCGTTAAAGTGCTCATTTCGCAGAAATTCCGGCGTCGGCGGCGGTGATTGTGAGCGAAAGATCATCATCTTGTCCGTGATCGAAAAATTGAGAAAGCTGATAATAAAACAAATAATAAAAATGTTGGGTCCGAGTTAGAATCGAACCCAGGCCGTCTGCGTGGCCAGCAGGTGTTCTACCACACAGACACGCGATTGCTTGGAACTGCATTTTCATGCGTCACAAACATAAAAAACTCTCACGCTTCACAAACATACGCGTCCTGTATACAGGTGGCGCAGTACGCGGCGTAATACCGCAGTAATATTGCGTGATACAATCGTACATTACTATCGGGTGTCACACCATGTCAATGTAATAACGACTTGGTGGTTTAAAGACAGCCACCCATTACAAACGGCACACACATTACTGCGCGTAATCCCTTAAGACCACGTAGTGGGTGCATCGCAACTTTGAAAAAGTTTCTCGCGCGTAATTGCTCCTGGTTTAAAGCATGCTACCCATTACATAAGGCGCACACCTTAGAGCGCGCATTCTGTTACACACACGTAGTGGGTGCACTGATTTTTCGAAAAAGATGTCACACGCACAGACATTATGTCACGCCATTGGGCTCTTGACACGCTTGTGATGGATTCTGTGTCGTCTACAAGCGCCAACCACACTGCGGTGCCTTCCTCATCAGCGAGTTCTGGTGGGGCATCAGTGTCAAGTGCAGCACGACAACGAGGGTGGCCACTCAAGACGGAGACAGAGAAGCCAGGCACCAAAGCTAGGAGTGCTGCGGCTATGCGATCACCTTGTACTTTGTCAATTACATTGCAGTATTGCACAATGTGAACTTCTCGAGTAACAACATAAAATAAGAAGTATGTACTAAGTGGTCGAAGTACGCACTAGGAGCAGGACATCGCTATCGCGTATCTTAAAGGCGAAGCTTAAGCGTCCCCCAATTTTTTTCATTCAGCTTCAGTATATCTCGTGTTTTCTTATCGTATTCTTCCCCTTTTGTGTTGATTTCTTTTTGTCTACGCGTTTTTGCTCTTCTTATTTTTAGTTTCTTCTGAAGGCTGTCTGTAATGCATTGTTTATTTTTCATTGCTTTATTTTTGCGTGTGCCTGCACAAGTACCTTACGGTTGTTCCTGGGCACGTTAAATAAATTATTATTATTATTATTATTATTATTATTATTATTATTATTATTATTATTATTATTATTATTATTATTATTATTATTATTATTATACAGGCATCTAATGTGCGCTGTTGCAGTAATAAACCTTACGAAACCAAAAAGTGCCACCTGCCGCTGATTCATTTTTAAATATGTGGTTTATGTATTAATGAAACAAAGAAAGAATGGAAGACAAGCCTGTGTTTATTTCCTTTACGTACTTTGCTGCGGAACTTTGACGCGCTGTACCCTCCCCGCCCCTTGTTGGTACCTCTTTTATCTCTCTCTTTTCACTTGATACCAAGAAGATGTTCTAGAAAGTAATAACGAGGGGAAACATACTAATTATTGCTAATGACGTCACCAATGGTTTAGAGTGTCTTCGCACGCACGCACGCACCCCACTTCTTCCCGCCACTGTTCCACGCATACATCACGGCGACGTTTTCTTCACTCACTCTTCTGTCCTTAACTTTGTTCCTTATAGCACTCATAATGGCGTCAGTAATATCTTTGCCTCTGGGCTCGCCGTATTGATTTAAATCCGCCTTTAATTTTGTGGGGTGTTTTCAACAGGCTATAACATCGTGTTTCTGTTTCTCACCTGTGCTTTCTTAAAGAGATTAATGAGGTCTCGGAGGCTGTTCTGGCACCGAAAGCTTCGCTCTGATTTACTGACTTTGCGTACCTGTTGGAGAATGTGGTAGAGGATCAAGTTCTGGCGTTTTCATCATGTGTCGTCATTGTAAATGTTGGCTCATGCACATGACACAAAAGTATGCTCAACCCTTTAAGCATTAATTACTTCTGCATGTGTAAATGAACTTATGCGCCCTGACTGTTGTATATATCCATTGACGTCACAGCGGCACCGGAATTTACCCTTCTTTTGTGACCAACTCTCTCGTTGCGTTTCCCTCGTTTTGCTGAAGGCGCACTTTTACTGGCTGCCTTATGTTTTCAAATAATGCAACCCGCCTTTGAAAGTGCTTAGGCAGTATATTGCAGCACCGCTGCTGTGGTTTTGCGTGCCGATTCAGCGTATCACCAGATTCCTTCATTGCTTTGAAGGGCCACCCTCTTGTGTACAGCTTTTATGCAATACAGAAAGCGACAGTATTATATTACTCTTCAGTGTCTCCATTTCTGCAACTGTATGTCGTTGTGTTACATTATCAGTCATACTATATTTAATAAAAAAAAAAGATTGAGCGCGTCTTTGACGAGATCAAATCCGTTTACCCAGCGAAACAACTTGCTCGTGGAATTTCGCTTTATGCCTGCGCTCTTTCATTTGTTTATTGCTTGTTTGTTTTTGTTTTGGCTTTCTAGATGAAGCGCATTCAGCGAAAAAAAAAAAAGATCTGCAGTGAGAAATGGTTGAGTACGACGGGGGAAACGTGGCCACTGTTTGGCTGGGCCTCTCTCCGTCACTTGCTGCAAGGTGTTTTCTTGCTGACGCGTCATATATTCCTCGCGGTATTTCCGGAAAACTAGATTTTCCGTGGGCGTAGCACATTGATGACCTCTCTGCCGGTATAAGCTTATCCGCCCGTTTAGCGTATCACAATGGCGAACACGTTTCTGCTACGCAAAAACACGATAGCACTCGAGAAGTTTTTTATTATTTTTGTAATATCCAAAACAAGAACTACAGCAAATGGTAATATAGATCATAAATAACGAAATACGTAACGTATGCACGGGGCTACGTGGGAGCTCAAGCGACTTTTGTTCCAGGCACGCGCTTAAATTAATCATTGTGGCGGAGAAAAAAAAATGATGGAGCGAGAGATACGGAGAGCGAATTCTGACATAACATTGCGACCAACAAGATTGAATTAGAAGATGGGCAAACCCCAGCACTAACGGAACTAAACCCCCAGTACACCCTTCCGACGCCGGTGCTCAAGTTTGCCCTACTATACTGCCGTTATATATACAGTATATGCCTAAAATTTGGCATCACCATTTCGTAGCTTTCTTTGTACATCTATAATGATGCTGCGGCGTGAAACAGCATGTAATCTCGGGTTTAGCGGAGCATCTGCTGTCCGTTGGTGGAGAAAGAAGCAATGCTCCTTTTGCTCCACGGATCCACGTGTTCTGAGCCTCAGTTTTATGCTTCCTTACGGTGTATGGTGCAAATAAAAACGCAGTAAAAGCGATCGTTGAGATTTTTATCACACTTCCTTGTTTATAAGTCTTAATGTTCCCTTACCCTATCATAATTTCTTTACGTATCATAGTGGATGCCAGACTGCCGCACCTCTTGTTTGAGGAAAACATCTCGGGCAACTATTTCTTTCCTTTTTTTGTAATGCCATGAGGGCGCTAAATTGTGAAACATCACGATGAGAAAGGAAGCACTTCTTTTTTATGCCGTTCACCTTGTTCTCGTGGTTAAAGACAGTTGTTATTAATGCTCCAATTAACGTTACTTTCTGCATGCATCACTATAATTGGAGGTAACACGTAGCTTACAGAGCGCGTGTGATGTGACAGGCGCGTCCCCTTAAACTGTAACGAAAAGAGGCCTAAGTTGGCAAGTATACATAGTATACATATAGAATACAAAAGGACATGGCACCGACAAACCTGAACATACCTGGAACATTTATTAGGTCTACAAACAGCTACTTTAAGGTTTATAGACAGGACAATTTATGTAAAGTGTAGCCAATTGTTCCAAAATTCAGAGAGTAAATGTAATGGACCTGCCAGCACCGCCAAAGCTGGCAAACAGATTAAGGACGTTTCTCCGTATAGTGACGTATTTTATAGCTGTACGACGTTATGGCTCGGCTGACACACTGTAGCATAAAAAATTATTCACAAATGTTAACTCATGCGTATGCTTGTGCTCTATCTTATTTTTTCTTGCTGCGTAAATTCTTTGTAGCGCTCCTTATTCCAGGTGATTGCGGATGACAATGGGAAAACCGTATAGCACGGGAAATGCCGAAGACGCTGGCAGTTAGTAAATCCAAGAAAAGCTTAGGAAATGAACATCATTTTAATTGAGTATACACAGGAACGGCGTGGACATTATTCCTATTGAATTTCATATGTGTAGCCTTTATACGCGAAGCACTAACAGCAACAACATGAATAAAAAAAAGAAGCATGTCACCTGTAGCAGCCGGACACACCGTCTCCAGATGGCACCTTCGTTGCTTTAGCACTTGAAGTAGGAAAGATAACTGTATCGTTTTTTTTTTGTTCTTTTGTTCTTTTACTGGGACTGCATGTCTACAACGTTTACAGAAAAATAATGTCCAAAGTATGTAAACCCGTAAAACAAAGGGAGTACGATAATGGCTCACTGTTAAAATAAGTGGACTGTCTTTTCCCTTCTGGACATTTAGAACCCGCGAACGTCGCACTACATTATGCTTGTATTCGCTTTTGTTCTGCGATCGGGCATTGGAGTTCAAGTAGAAAACAGCGCTACGAGACGGGACAAAGAAAGGGCACAAACACGGCGCTGTCCCGTTCTTTGTCCCGTCTCGTAGCGCTGTTTTCTACTTGAAGTCATGCACCAACCAGCCCAAATCCGTACCCTACGGGCATTGGAGACTCGTGAATGGCGCGCGAAAGTTTGGAGTGGGCTGAGAGGGTGGAGGAGGCCTACTTCAAGTAGTTCATCCCCCACCCTCTGCCCATTGTCCCCTTCCCTTTAAACAGAGACAAATAAGGTTGTTCATTCATTCATTCATTCATTCATTCATTCATTCATTCATTCATTCATTCATTCATTCATTCGTTTCGGAACGTGAACGTAAAACAAGGCAGGCTTAAATGTATACAGGAAGCCTAACCAGCCTAACTGAAAAACTAAACCGCGTCGATGCATTCAAGTAATGGCGGCGCCGAGATATTTTGGCCTGTCCTTTAAAGGGGCCCTGCAACACTTTTCGAGCATGTTCAAAAAGCGGTGCCGATCGGTAGTCGAGGCTCCCGAGAACACGCGAGCCAAATATTAAAGCGATGCGCACGGCCTGGAATTTACAATAATTTCTCAAAGTCAGCTGAAAATCGCTCCCTCTTCTCTCGACAAATGATGTATTAGTCCGCAAAATATGACGCGATTGTCGGCAGTTCCACCATTGGCTGACGTTCTAATCACCATAACACCCTCATTATTACTTTCGTTGTTAATTTTGAGTTCAATAGGTAGATAACATGTACGTTTATATTCTGTTATCGCGTTAAAAACACCGAACAAACATTAATATTAGCACTTCCGGTCTCACCGACAGCTCGTCTGCTCGTAGTTGCGTGGTTCCGTTTTCTTCGCCATGCGCAGTGCCGAAAACGGGAATATTTCTGTGCTTTTGACCATCGCCGGTTGCCGTTGAGAGTGGCAGCCGTTCGAGTGTTGCCTCGTCAGCTGAGAACTGCATCGTCGGCACGTTCTCACGACCGACCGAGGCACGGGCGCAGCGTGTCTCCGATAACAATGCTGGCGTCCGGTAATGGCGGCGCTTCGGGGTCGTCTGCCAGTGCCGTCTTACGAGGCGGTGTATCGGAGTAAGGGCCGAAACCGATCTCAGCTGTCATTCGTTCCAAACGAGCGCGCAGGTTTGCTTCCATGGTTGGCAGAGCGATGAAAACACTACGGCGTTCGAGGTGCACACCCAACATTACCAAACCGACGCGCAGTTTTCAAGCACGCGCGATGCACAGTGCGATCGGCTCCGCTCGACGAGAACGACGCAAGCCGACCGGAAGTGGCGGCACAGAGCACGTGGTTGCGCCCAGACGTCAGAGAGAAAAAAATGAAGAAAAAAACTCCGCCGGCGCTCTTGGGCGGAGCCTCGCTCCTCTGCGCTGCCTCCCTCGACTCGCTGCCTAGCTTTCCGCGCGCTCGCGGCGTTGAGTTGAGGGAGAAAGCTGCGGAACGTGATCTCTATAATTTGGTAACACCACTTAGACTTGACGGATTCGAAAAATTTTTGCGGCATATGACTCGTGAAGAGTCATACGTCAATAATGAGACTATTCCAATATAAATAAGAAAGGTGTTGCAGGGCCCCTTTAAAGAATGCCTTCTTATTCCCAAGCTGGTCCACATTGTAAAGAACATATTTTACGTGTACTGTTTGCCCGAGTTGGAAGGACATATTTTACGTTTACTGTTTGCCTGAGTTGGCCACTAAATCACAATAATATCACCATAATCAGCAGCCTGTCTACGCCCACTGCAGGGCAAAGGCCTCTCCCATGTTCCGCCAATCAACCCGGTCCTGTGCTTTCTGCTGCGACGTTATACCTACAAGCTTCTTAATCTCATCTACCCACCTAATTTTCTGTCTCCCCCTCACGCGTTTGCCATCTCTTGGAATCCAGTCAGTTACCCTTAATGACCACCGGTTATCCTGCCGACGTGCTACGTGCCCGGCCCATATCCATTTCTTCTTCTTAATTTCAACTATGATATCCTTAATCCCCGTTTGTTCCCTGACCCACTCTGCTCTCTTCCTGTCTCTTAAGGTTACACCTGTCATTTTCCTTCCATCGCTCGCTGCGTCGTCCTCAATTTAAGTTGAACCCTCTTTGTAAGTCTCCAGGTTTCTGATCCGTAGGTAAGTACCGGTAAGATGCAGCTGTTATATACCTTCCTCTTGAGGGATAGTAGTAGACTACCATTCATGATTTGGTAATGATATATATAATAATATATAACAATAATATAATAATAATAATAATAATAATAATAATAATAATAATATCTGGGGTTTTACGTCCCAAAACCAGGATATGATTATGAGAGACGCCGTAGTGGAGGGCTCCGGAAATTTCGACCATCTGGTGTTCTTTAACGTGCACCTAAATCTAAGTACACGGGCCTCTACCATTTCGCCTCCATCGAAATGCGACCGCCGCGGCCGGGATCGAACCCGCGACCTTCGGGGCAGCAGCCGAGCACCGTAAGCGCTATACCACCGCGGCGAACAAAAATCACAATAATATCGAAGAAAGCAAAGTTCAGGACGCAACTTCTTAGAGCGCAGCTTTTAAGCGCCCGTTTCTGCGTTGAGCGGCGTCGCCGTCGGTGGCGTAACCGATAGACATGAAAAGTAACGAATCCCAGTAACGAATGGGATTTGAACCCAGGCCCTCTGCGCGGCAGTCGAGTATTCTACCACAGAGTCACGCTGGTGCTTGAAACTCATTTGCAGAAAGACCCTATACAATTGTCATGTCGGGCAAGGAATCGCGTTAACCTATGTAGTATAGCGTGGTAGAAGAGTAAAATAACGACCAGTCATCACACAATGCCAATTGCGCAACGACTGTGTGGTTTAAAGCTTCTCGCCCACTGCAAAGTGCTCAGCCATAAGTCTTCATCGTCATCAGCCACATGCAGCATCAACGAAGTGCACATAATACCTTACAGATGTGTAGCGGGTACCTCGCTTATCCGGAGAAAGACGAATAATGGCATAGTGTGTGCTGTCCTACTTCAGAAAAATTATGATTTATAGTGTAGTCGATACCTTGCGGAAAGCGAAACTTCAAACACAGTTGGCCTTGCCCCAACTCGAAGCTGCTCTCAGAATTCGCATTAGGCAGTGTCGTAATCGTGGGTGAATTTTTTTATTCCCCGCAACCGTCGCGAATAGGAAGTTTGCCCGAACGGGTTCTGTTCGAACCTGCGGGAACTGTCCGCCAAGTAAACAATGAGCACGACCGAGACTCGCGCGGCTGCAGACGAGAAGCTGCGCACTTAAAGTTGCTAAAGAGGGCGATTTCCCAGCACCGGTTGCCTCTCCTCGACCTCCCACGTCACCTGTTATAGGAGGCGGAAACAAGGAGGTGTTAGCAGCACACGTCCCATAAATGCCACGGAAATAAAATAATAACGAAGTCTTCTACTACACCGCACAGGAGTGTTAGAAGGTAAACAACCGCAAAATAGAAAGAAAAGAAGAGTGGAAAACTGCACGGGCGTACTCAACCGCACCGACCAAATCCGATCACGGCTTGTGAATAATCATGAGCACGGAGCTGCACACATAGCGTGATTAATGCTGGAAATACACCTGGGAAAATGCAGGGCTTCCCCCCCCCCCTCTCCCCTCCCACCGCCACGCCACCTCTTCTCAGCCCTCTTTCGCTCTTTTCGTTGTTTATGTTGTGTCTGCAAGTATGCTATAGTCTAATGACCGGCGGTAATTAGTTATGTATGCAGCGCAGCAGGCGAAGTAACCTCGCGATGCCTACTATATCGACTATGGGCGAGACAGTCTCCTCTACGCCGGCGTGATGTGCGACACCGTGCCGGAATTCTTCGCCCCTGAGTGCACGGACGACAAATGAAGTGGGACGACGCAGATATTGGCTGCGAGACAGGTTCGAACGCGTGGGCTGGCTGCGAGGCAGAAGGTTGGCGATATAGCTAGAAATAGGAGCCGGCGCGAACTGTCGCGTCAAGCAGACGTATTTCCAGTCTGCAACAACAACAGCGGCACAACGAGAAACGATTCTCTCTCGGGGTTACGTCAATTTGTCTTCACCTGCAGGCGTCGGGTTACTTCTAGTAAAAAAGAAATGCGAAGCGGCTTTAAAAGCGACACGGGAAGCGTCTGTGTCATTTTTTGTCTAGTTAATTCATATAGAGTTGGTGTCGTTCCACAAGAGAAGAAATGTATCTGGGGACCCCAGAAACACCTGCCAAAGCGCGCGTGTGACGTTCATGGGATAAAAAGAAAATAATTGGCGAGAGCGAGAGAGAAGAGAGCAGGCGTTTACTCAGAGAAGTCCAGACACATACAGGGATTTCTACTTCAGTTGAAGATGACTGAAGTTGTCAAAAGAAAGCCCTTTCCTTCCCCCCCTCTTTTTTTACTTATAAACTTTAGAAATAACCGCGATATTTTATTACCTCCGCTTCTCCGCAGAAACCTATTTACAACACGGAGTGATTTCCTTTGTAGTTAGCTTCGTGAACTGTTGGATCAAGTGACAATATTTCCTTTTCCATTTCCTTTTGTCAGCGCGACGGCTATGGTCGTCACCTCTATATACACTTGAGAAAGCAAGAAAGTTCCTGTCAGAAGCGCAGTAGATGGGGCTAGTTGGTTTATTTTGATGTTCTCTGTCAACGCGCTGACTTCAAGTTACGAATCAAAAATAAGAAAAATACGCCACTGTTCTCGTTTCATTTGTGTGTCTTTGTACGTGTGTGTGTGTGGGGGGGGGGGGGGTCCATTTGTCTAAGCAAAAAATTCGTTGGTCCAATTGCCGAAACTTTCTCAAGCAATAACAACACAGAGGAATGTCAGTTATTCTGAGCATGGGCTGGCTGTTTGTTTCTATTTTTCCTCATCCCTCGATTTTCTGTTGCTCTGCTGAAAATATTTACAAGTATTGATCCTCACTTACCTAGAAACGCACACTGACAGGCGTGCAGTTGCAGTAATTCGAGAACAACACTATACAGCTCTAATTAATAATAATGGCGATGACTGCACAGGAAAACGCTCCACCCGTATGGCTCAATTCTCAAACACGTCATCATTACCGCATACGAAAGCGCCCCATCGAAACAAAACAGGCGAAGATATATCGAGCTAAATTAGATGTTAGAGGCACCGCCATTCAAGAATCGGGCGTTGACTGCATCATTCTTAACTTCGAGTGGAGGTTTTAAGCAATTTTATTAATGACTGCAGCATCTAGTTTCCTTTTCCTTCATCGGAACAAGCAAGATAAAAACACAAGTGTGCTCGTCAGTGTCTAACACTCTCAGTAATTAATTAGACAAGGCCCGTGAGGATGTAATCTTACCGTTTATTTACCCAAATTTCTGCGAGGAAAACCATGAGCACCATTGTGTCGTGTTTGCCCGCTTTCGCGTTGAACAGACTTCTCTAAATTGCGTAGATGATGTTTGCATCGTTACGGAAAGCCTTTCGGCGAGGAGGCGTTTGTATTAGTGGCGTGATTAATTGACCGTCTCAGCCATTGTTACTGCACATGCGACTATTGTACTGCCGCATGTCAGAGAGAGAGAGAGACAGAGCGAAAGATAAAGGAAAGACAGGGAGGTTAACAAAAGGAAGCCTCCGGTTTGCTACCCTGTACTTGGAAACGGGAAAGGGGATGTAAAATAATGAAAGAGAAGAAGAAGAGTCCGTGAGCAGCAGGCGACAACAGAAAACAAGACAAAAAGTCATGACCGTAGCGTTGTCCAAGTACTACACACCAACACTGTGTACACGCAGTCACAGCTTGTCATTCAGTCCGGTTTCTCGAAGAAACCGCAACAACACCCTCAGAACGACTCGTGTTGAAGACCGGGTAGGCCAGTGCCCTAGGATTTTGTTCACTGTGAGAGGGCGGTTGTCCAGCAGGCCTAGTGCCGGCTGAGAGGGCCGCTCTTACGGAGTTAAAGGTGTCATGAACCACTTTTCCAAGTAATAATCTAATGACCTCAGTATCGGAGTTTACTGCCTCCCGAATCGATTGCCGCAAAAATTTCTCGAATCCGTCAAGAATGAGCGGAGTTACGGGGGTTTGGCGCACGCTCTCAGCGCTTTCTCTCTTTTCTCGTGCCGACGAGCGCACTGGAAGCTACATAGGGAGGGATGGCACGGGGGTAAGAAGTTACGTCAGCGCGCGTCATGAAACGCGATCGCTCTCCCGCTGTGATTCGCATGCGCGAGTGCGGCTACCGTGTAAATTTAGCAGACTGAGGAGTGCGGCGCGGGCAAGTGGCGGCACCCCGTGGCAAGAAGCGCATCTCATCCGGCTATCGGCCAATAAGCATGCTATATCTCTTGCAACGTAAACTGGCAGATCGGCGACGTCAACGTGCAGACGCCCCGCCCACCGACGAGAGTGAGAATCGGCCTCTGTTTGAAAAGAGGGCGCCTGAGGAAACGGCAACTTCGCGCTCCGCTTGTGGCCTTTACGCGGCGCGCACGACTGTAATATTTTGCAGAGCAGTTCATAGCCGTGTCAGCTTTCCGCAGGATGTGTTTTGTCAACAAGCCCAAGGGGTGCTTCATGACCCCTTTAAATCGGGCACACTCACAGAGAAGGTGCGCGACTGTTTCGCTGCACCCGAGACTTTACGTGACGGGCTAACTGTCTTTCCATTAAAAAATGAAGAGGCATTTGAGACCGACGAAGCGGACGCAGCTGCCCGATCCGCCCACGACGGCGCCAGCAGGGTCGCCTTTCCCCTTTCAAGATCCGACGCAGCCAAAGAACTTCGTGTGCTAGCCCGTCATCTAACGTTGGGCTTGTGCAATTCACCCACATTTACAAGCCCACGGCTGCATACCTTGGACCAGTGGCGTAGCCGGGGGGGGGGGGGGGGGGGGGGGGGGGGAGTCAGACCGGGCCCGCGCCCCCCCCCCACTCTGAAATTTTTTTCTCCCATGGGATACAGAGCACAAAATGACACTAGACCACACTTCCTGCCCGGCCCCTATTCAGATCATGGAGGTGCCCCCCCCCCCCCCCCCAAAAAAAAAAAAATAAATTTCTGCCTAGGCCCCTGCTTTGGAACCTGATCTCTAACTACGTATCCCGTCCAGCCTCTCACGACGTGACTCTACCCTGCTGGTCCGCATCTCAGCGTTCACAAAGTGTTAATATAACGTAAAGCGGCTAGCTTTAAGCGAAAAAAAAAATTAGAAAGAAAGAAAGAGCAACGTCCCTATAAACCCGCTTTGAAGTAATCCATTCCCCGATACACAGCACCCGTAATCCGACACGCGGTGTACAGTGCCTATTCGGGATTACCTCGATGCGTACCATAAAGCGATGGAACGAAAAAAAAAAACAAATAAATACGGGTTCCTTGTCACCGCGTAGCTGCGCCTGATTAAGTGAGCTTAGTATAATAATGTTTCATGGTCGCGCAAACATTGAGGCTGTAATGGCCACGCTGTAAAGCATGCGAATGCATCGCCGGCGCGAGTTGAGCGGGCACTGAAAGCACATATATGATATACAGCTATGCTGTAGCAATCCACGAACTTTACGGGTTTAAATGGAGTGGAGCCGGCAGCCGTGCGGCGTATAGCTTTTGCAGCGTGATGTGTCAGATGGTGAACCAATGGTATAGCAGCTGTTTTCGTGCCTTGCCTTTTTTTTTATTTTCCGAAAACTGTCTGCAGCCAAGGTCGCACCTCGTCTCGAGTTCATGTTATCACTCTCGTAATCTTCGTTTAATCCTCATGTTTATCCGCTTACCTATAGCCGTCTATCGGTCCATGTAACACAGACATTGGAACGGTTGCACCGGCGTTTTCATTGGAAGTATATTGAATTTAACTGTTCTTTTCGCCTTTACGGCAGGCCTCTAGAAAATCTTTTATTTTTACTTTTTATTATTATTTTTTTTAATTGGGAAGCGAAGCTTCTGCTGTTGTTTTCCTTTTCCCCTTTCTTTAAAAAGGACGTGTTTCACGGCTTTTAATGACGGTTCTCTTGTCTACATTTTTTTTTCTCTACATTCTGCCCACGCCTTTGATTCATCCTTTCTTTAGTTATATCTCAAATAAGTTACACCTTGATGCTAACGTTTTAAGTGTATAATTAACTCTTTTCCTTCTAAACATTTCCGACATGTTTTAGGTGAAGGTTATGAACTCCCTAGCTCACGAACAGGTGCTACGCAGTTATGATTCTTTCTCTACTAACCTCTGCGGTGCCTCAAATGTACGTTTTATTACCGCAACTTTTTTTTCTTTTCATGCACATTAACCATCATCATGTTAGCCAAATTGCTTTCTATATCAAATTATTCGCTGTTGACTGCGTGATTTACCGTATCACTTCTCGCCACATAAAGTCCATTAGAGACTGACCTTGACAGAATTTCCCGCTGGAGTTTGCGCTGGTTAAAGTGCGCGTGCGAAAGCACGCGCACTTTACAACGTTGTTACTACACCAGTGCCGCCTAGAACACACTTTATTAACACAACGTCAACAGCCGTGACTTCTTGCAAGTGTCTCGCTGCCATCGTTCCCCAGAATATATAGCGGTTTCTGCACGTAAAATGTTTTATGAACGGCGCCTAATCTCAAACTACGCTTTTTTCCTCAGAACGTATGTGCCATTAAGCTTCAACTTGCAACTTCTTGGCCAGACTCAAGTTAGTATACGCCTGCTCGCTTCTGAATGCTGGCCAGGTGTGCCTAATACCCACTTAGAACGCATTCTTAATAGCGGCGCTCGGTTTATTTTTCCTTTTAATATATTCTTAAAGGTCCCTGAAACAGTTTCTTGAATTTATGTAAGCGCTTAGGCTACAACATTATTAAATTATTTTCACCATACTTTAAGCGAAACATCTTCTACCGAGGGAGCTACGGGCGATTAAATATTACCCTTCTCCTTAGCAGCGCTTTTGCTCGTCACTGACCTTTTAGCCGAGCGGTCGGGCCTATTGGGCATCAATGGTCCCGGACTAAGCATGCCTCCCGTGATGGTATGCCACTCCGCGTTTGTCTGGTCGGGTACGCGACCGGGCGCTGCAGACATCACGCCACTGGCCGTTCTGTAGGCCGCTCATGTTTTATCCTCCGGTAACACGATATTCTTAAGATTTTCGTATTAATTTAAGAAGCAGCTTTATTCGACGACGATCACTGGTAAGCGTGCACGGGAATTGTGGCGCCCGTCAGCGGACTAAAAGTATAACGGCCGCGAACGCGTGGATCCAGGCGTCAATCGTATACTGAGAGCCTGATGCTCGCTGTACAGATGCACAATGTTGTTGCGACACCGAGCTGCGGCACGTTCTCGTACCTCGACATTTATTTATTTATTTATTTACATACTGCCGGCCTTCTAGGAAGGCCTTAGGCAGGAGTGGGGCAGAAATACACAACGCAGCAACACAGCACAAGCTCGAAGTATTGAATAGCGTTGCACATTAGGAAGAGAAAAAAAAAGAAATACATGAGGTAACATTCTGTGAAGCAATGACATTGGTAGAATATGCAAAACAACGAAAGGGAACAAATTACACGGCAGTCAGACTCGCATAGCACAAGGTACTCACATTTGAAGTATTTACATAGCACAAATTACTCACAGGTACTGACATTGTACTAACATAGCACAAAAAGTCCAAGGAAAAAAAAAGAAAAAGAAGGTTTTACCATTTATTTGAACGCAGCAAAGTGAAAGCGATAGCAAGTAGGTACTACATGACGTTACATGACGCTTCAAGCGTAGTGGCGCTTACGCAGCTTCATTTATGATAGCCTGCAGAAAAGAATCAATGTTGGGACGTTCTACCGCATGAGCAGATAAGGCGTTCCACTCGACGATTGTCCGAGGAAAGAAAGAATACGTAAAAGTGTTTGTTCCGCACTTCAGCTCGGCCACCTTTTTTGCGTGAAGAGACCGAGTAAAGCGGCTAATGGCAGGTGCTATGAATGCGGATGAATCAACTCGTAATTTTTTGTGATAGAACAAATAATAAAATAGCTTTAGCCTGTCATGACAACGCCTTGTTTCGAGTTTCTCTAGTCCTGCTTTCTGTAGGAGGTGCGACGGGGATATTTTCCAACTGTAACTATTATAAATGAACCTAACAGATTTTCTTTGGATACTTTCCAGTTTTAGTTTATTAGAGGCTGACCAGGGATCCCAGGCCGCAGCTGCATACTCCAATATGGGCCTAATAAATGTCCTGTAGGCTAATAGTTTTATTTCCGTTGTTGAGTGACCCAGCGTGCGCCGAAGGTATCCCAGTTGTCTATAGGCTTTTTTAGCAATAAACGTTACATGTTCATTCCAGCGCAAATCGGAGGTTATCATTACTCCTAAATACTTATAGCTGTGCACTAAGCTTAAAGGTTGATTATTGATGGAATAGATGAATTCAAGTGGTTTGTTCTTGCGGGTTATGGTCATTGCCACCGTTTTTTTTTCTATTAACTGTCATCTGCCATGTACAATACCAGTTCGCAATTGTACTTAATGCTTGATTTAGTAGGACCTGATCGTTAATGCTAGATACTTCCTGGTATATTACACAGTCGTCAGCCGAATTTGGACGCCAATGTTCTGAACAATGACGTTAATGAGTAGCAGGAAAAATAGAGGACCGAGAACGGAGCCCTGCGGAACACCAGATGCCACCGGAGCTGAAGGAGAAGCTGTGCCATCAATGACTACACATTGCCGCCTTGACGAGAGGTACGCAGCAATCCAGGCCAGAAGACGATCACTTTTTGAGAATGGGCTTCAATTTTAGTATCAGCTTGGAATGGGATACCCGGTCGAAGGCTTTTTCGAAGTCTAGAAATATTATATCTACCTGATTATGTCTGTCTAACGCTAAAGCGAGGTCATGTATTGTTAAGACCAGTTGGGTTACTGTAGACATCCCTCTACGAAATCCATGTTGCCGATGGTCAATCAAATTATTGCTCTCAACAAAGGAAGATATGTGCTTAAATATAATATGTTCAAGCAGCTTCACTGAAGTACATAAAATTGATATAGGCCTGTATGAAGAAGGTGATGAATGGTCGTCTGATTTAGGTATGGGGGCAATTTTAGCAAATTTCCAGTCAGCTGGAAGTTCCGCTCGAACCAGTGATTTGCGATACAGCAGAGTTAAATACTTCGCGCACCATTCAGCATATCGCACTAGGAACGCGTTCGGTATTTCATCAATACCAGGAGATTTCTTGGTGTCTAAATTAAGAAGCAACGTCATGACCCCCTCCTCGCTAACGGATATGTCATCAATAGGCAGTATTTCTTCGAGAAGCGAAATTTTTGGAGCACTGGCATTATCCTGAGTGAACACAGAACAGAAATACGTGTTTAGTATTTGAGCTATTTCAAGTTTGTCGTCGAGTACTGCGTCACCGACGGATAGACGCGGCACAGACTTTTTTGCGGTGACAAGTATCGCCAGAACTTATCAGGGGATGAGAGAAGAAAGTTTTTCAGTCTCACGTTCTGGAAGTGCTCTTTTGCTTTTTTGATGCCGTTTCCTAGCATAGCGCGTAGCTCGGTAATCTTTTCTCCGTTAGCGTTTGTTTTGGATGACGTTTGTGCCTAGTTCTCGCCTTTTTAAGTTTACGCCCCATTCGAACGAGGTCCTTCGTCAACCAAGGGTTACAGCTGCGCACAATCTTTCGAGTTTTTTTGGCACGAACTGTGCAATGCATCGAAAAACCAATTCCTTAAAGAAACGCCACATTTGTTCGACGGAGCCATTTGTTGATTCGTACAGAGTGCTGAAATCGGAGAACGAATTGTCAAGCAAATCCAGTACATCGACGTCACTAGCATGTGTAAACAACGGGATTGTACTTTCTTTTACTTGAAGTTTCGAAGAAAACTGCATTTCTAAAGTTAAGGATACAATCTTGTGATCAGATATGCCTTCGAAAATATCAATTCTTGGATTCCTCCTTAAAAGCTCATTGGAAACAAGAAAAAGGTCCAAAACAGACGCCGCCGTTTGTTGAGTACGTGTGGGCAATTTAACTAATTGGGTTAAGTTGTGCAAGATGACGAGGTCAACGAATGGTTGAGACGCGTCAGTAAGAGCTTCTGGGAAATCGTCTGACCATTTAATCGCTGGTAAGTTGAAATCGCCCGCGAGTAACAGGTTGCCGGAACGAATAGTGTTCGAACACAAGAACTCGTTGAGGTTTTCAGCAAAGGAACAATCAGAGCTCGGCGGACGATATATACCAACAACAATCAGGTTGCATTCTTCAAGGAATAACTTAAGCACAACACTTTCAAGTCCCGGCACATTAGGTAGTCTGGACGCTCGTAGTGATTCCTTGAGAAAAAAATCACAGCATATCCACGGAGTGAACGATGATGAGTGGGCGAAGCTGCGGAGGTTCATCGGTAAACCGTGAATCTTCCGTGAATTCTGCCCAGTACATCATCACCGACGTGAGATCGGGTGCGTTTATACTAAAGGTTCGATGAGTTATGACGACTTGCAGCTCACTTTAATTTTACATGTACGCTGTGAATTTTCATTGTTTAGAAAACCATTGCTTTAGAAAACATCTGGCGTCTTTCGTTAAGCAGCTGGCGTCTTTTCCTTTTGCTTTAGAAACATCTGGCGTTCTTTCGTTTTGCTTTTAAAAAACATCTGACGTCTTTCGTTGGTTTATTTCATCAATCAACGGCGTTTTGAACAATATTTTTATTGTTTAATCACGCACAGGAGAAATCTCACCAGGCACTACCTTGGAGGTAAAGAATGGCTGCTAATGGGAATGAGAGACAGAAGAAGTCGGATTTTAGCTAACGCTGCGAATTTTTTATTGTTCAACAACGCACAGGAAAAATCTCCCACCGGCACCACCTTGGAGGTCAAAGCGTAAGACTGGTTACGCACTACGACTACGACTACGAGGGACGAACGGGTGCCGCCTTAAGGAGCTTCGCCCCTAAAATAGCGACTCCGCCTCCCCTACCATCACGATCATTGCGGTAGATTCTAAAGCCATTTGGTACTAACTCGTGGTCACTGATGTCGCCGACCACTACACTTAAAGCCTACAACGCTGCAAGGACGATTCAGGGTGTCCGAGAAAGGAAACATCGATATGAACACTGGTCGTCCAGCACATGTCAATATAATGCGGGTTTGCATGCCACTAATAGAAAAAAAGAAAACCCAAAAATCAAGGAATGCCAACTGTACGTGTTTCTCGCCAAAATATGCATGATAATGACTGAGCGACTATAAGCTAACCTTAATTTCCGCATATGCCGCATTTTATGGCGCGAACCTCAATAAATAAATACCGGCGTTTCAGGGATTTACCAGAACAGATGCTTCTTGCGTTCGCTGCGTGAGCGTAAATGTATGTCCTGAAGTTTGCCGTGCGTCATAATTACATGTCATGAGTTCGTCCTTTTTATTTCTTTTTTGTAGACTCAAACTCATGCCTAATTTATATAATATTCGGTCTCCGGCTGAAGCATTAAATTATTGCGATTGTGCTATTGCGACAGTGCTATATTGTACAGATCGGCATATTCATTGTGGCTGGATACTATTGAAATCGACGTTAAACAGGACGGAATTCACGAACTGCGCGTTCTTTCCTTGTTTAATATGTTGTTTTTTATTTGAAGTCATTGGAGGGTATCCGAAAGGCATTGTTGTGCCGAAGAAGATGGTGAAGAGTGCACGACAAAGCCACAATTGCTTACAACTCTCGGATATTTCTTTCACCGTTGCGACTGAGGAAAGTGCCACAACTTCAGTGTCATCCAGCAGAGATTATATATAAGTGTGTGTGCGTGCGTGCGTGCGTGTGTGTGTGCGCGTGCGCGCCCGCGTGCTTGCGTGCGTGCATGTGTGTGTGTGTGTAATGCATGCGCGCGCGCATGTGTTTGTGTGTGAGTGTGCGTGTGTGGGTGTGTAATGCGTGCGCTCACGCGCACGCTTGTGTGTGTGTGTGTGTGTGTGTGTGTGTGTGTGTGTGTGTGTGTGTGTGTGTGTGTGTGTGTGTGTGCGTGTGTGCGTGCGTGCGTGCGTGCTGCAGATCATGCTACTTTATTTGCAATATATAAGACACTGGAACGCCAATTACCGTCCGACTGCAATTAGTGCGGGTTACTCCAAGAAATAACAAGCTTCGTACAGCAGCGACTGCTGATATACCAGCGACGCGCTGCGCAAGCAACAAGGATTAATCTGCGTGCTTTGCGTGTGCCTCGCCCCCCTTTATCGTAAGCTCCGGGCTCAATCTGATTAGCAAGCAGATAAGTCGTGTTTTCTCTGGGGAAGAAGGCCGAGACTGCAGGCTATTTGCGCATCGAGCTATCGACTGCTTTGCCCGTGGGGAACTCTGGTATCAGCTGAGCTAGGTTCACCCCTGCACACGTTGAAAGGTCACTGCCGCTAATACGAAATGACGAACGCGTAATTTATGGCGCCTTATATGAACTTCCTTGCATAGTGGTCGTGCATGGCGATCAGAGAAAACCTTCAAAGGTGGAAGGACTTGAAGTTTCTGCGTGAGTTTTGAGACTACTAATGAGGGTTACTCTTAGAACCAATTGCTTTGGCTGTCCATATTTCTAATTAGGACGAGTGCTCAGTACCTGAGCAGCGTGCATTAGGTATCCATGTCTAACCCGAGAGTTTTACCCAAACGAATATCCTTAATACGGGCGGCTAAGGGGCTATGACAATTTGCGTCGGGGCATAGGGTAGCGGTAGTATACCGTACCTTCAGGAGACTGTACAGAAAAACTTAGCGAAACAGTGTAGCGTACTCATATATTTGCCTAATCTTTGCGTGGTTATTAAGATTATACTACCCTCTTACTGGATGAGAGACCCGCAGTCGACGGGAACATTCTGTTAGCAAATGTAGCTGACCGGTTCAATGTGTTGTGGTGTATTCACACATGGTGACAACCTTAAGGCGTTATTACTACGACGAAACATATCTTCGGGGATGCAGAGTTAAAATTTCTTACCCCTCTTTGACATATCACCTCGTCAAAGTTCTCGGTCAAGTTTTTCCCCAAGTAGTGAAATGTAATCGGGAGTCGCCCGCGGCAGCGCGCCTCCAATCATGCCGTGGTTTTGGCGCTTAGAACCCCAGAAATGTTTTTTTGTTGTTGTTTTACCAAACCAACTTACCCAACGGTCGGTTCCTTGCTGACTCAGAAACGGAAGATAGTGATATACGGAGCGCTTAATTTTGTATTTTTCTCAGGAGAATGCTTGAGCTCGGAGGCAAGTGCAATATTTCCATTCAATTAAACGTAAAACGCAGACGCGTTTTATAAAGAAAAACAACCGCCTTAGCAATTTGATGAATATTTCTTGCGCACGCAATCTTGATATATAGGGCCTGAAAATTACAAAAAAGGTCGTAAGTCTTTAAAAAATTAAAGCGTGAAATTTACATATCTGTAACTCTGCGGCAGGGCTTTAGAAAACCTGTATTAGAAAGTCTGAAGCGGACAAATTTGATAAACGAATTCACACTGTACGTGAAATCATTCAAGTTTTCTGCACTGTACTTCTAGCACAAAGGACGAAAACCTGAACGATGTAATGTCAACTTTGCCAACGACGTAAAGCCAAGCCCCATTTGAAACTTTAGTGCAATTGTTGCGACGACTGCAGAGGCTTCGCAAAACCTCTACTCAGTAGTTAGCGGTGTGTTTCTGAGAGGTGCGTATTTTATTCATTTTGTCATCTCTAGCGGTAGTATTACATGCAGCGTATAGAGCTGTAATATCATTATTTACTAATGAGCTACAGAGCGAAAAATTGTATACCTAAATTATTTTAATATTGTACTTTTCATTGTTTACCGCATTTGTTAAAAATACGGCCTAACTAAAACAAAATATTTAATTTCTATATTTGCCAAGAGTTTTACTTTTATTTTAAGTGCAACAAAGTTAATCAAAATCGGGGCAGTGGTAGCCGCTAAAAAGATTTCCTCCTTTTCTTGTGTATTCAGATACGAGCTCCCAAGAAAAAGCTACCGCTTCATACTTCCATCTTCTCTTCTCTTCCTCTGCCTCTCTTTTCGCCCCCTTATCCCTTATCCCAGAGCAGGGTAGCAAACCGGACTTGCGTCTGGTTCACCTACCTGGCTGTCCTTGCTTCTCTCTCTCTCTCTCTCTTCATACTTCCTGGCGCATTTGGCGGTCAACATACCAACATTCTAGCTATCGAATCAGCAGTTTATTTCTTGGAAACTTCACAATAGCTAACTCGGGGGAAACATGAATTGAGACATCGCAGGGAGCCTTTCGAACAACCGCGAAGATAAAGACTTTTTATTTATTTTTTGCTGCATGAGAAGTCACTTAGTTTTTGTAGTATTCAGTTTTACATCTTCATGGCAAGAACTATTGATCGCAACGCGTAACGTGATATATCACCCTGCAGCAAAGTGCTTCGTCGTGCGAAGTAACCTGCAGGGATAGGATTAAACCCCGTTGTTTCAAAATATGGAACAATTTGCATACGCCGTGAACCAGCGCCCCCCCCCCCTTTTTTTTCTTTTTGCTAATGCTGTTGTACACTGCGTTGAAAATACGTAAGGCTGTGCAGTAAAAGACGGTGCGCGGTTTTGGTCGAGAGTGAGATTGATGAATTTCTGCAAAACGAGCTCTTTAACGCTGTCGCGTTAGTATATGCACAGCTTCGGCACGGGGAGACATTTCCTCTCACGAACAATTGCAACATAAGCAGTTTTTGTGAAATCGGGCTCACTCCTTCACGTTCACGTAACAAGGCACATTTTAACACTGTTATGTGAGGTATAGGATTATCGCGAACTTGAACAGCTTTTCGCGCTTCTGAAAGTCGCAGGATGATCTGTGTCCCCGAAAGCGTGAGAGCTGCACCAGCCGCTCTCATTGGGCTACACCATACGTTGGTATTGGTTCAGCGTCTCTCGGTGATTGTCATAACCAAACTACGCTGTTATGTGAGGTGGCTATAACCAGTTAAGAAAGAGTTCATACGGACGAAAAGCCTTGTGAAGACGCTCTGTGGTCTCTGTGTCGGTGTCGCGGTTTACTGTGCGTAACGTAACCATTAATTTCCCTCATTTTTTTTTTACTCTCTTGTCATCCACGCCATTCACGACTGGTGGGCCCTGTGAGCAACTGCCACAGACAAACGCTGAGGTATATAAGTGGCCTGTTCAAGTTTTGAGCTTTTTGGAGCCAGAAACAGCATTCCCAGCCAAGCAGGTGAAGGTCTGATATGCCGATTGGAGCGCAGGTTTAACTTATTTGCTATCGAAAAAAAAAATGTAGGCAAGAAAAAGAGAAGCAGTGTAAAAAACGTTATGTGAAATGGTTTCGCAAGCCCAAGGGAAAAAGAAGATCGCGAGAAAATGCTCATTTCCAAAGGGCAAAAAATGGGGGTTCACAAACGTGGACATTTGTTCTGAACACTGTAAAAACCAAAGAAACATTTTTTTTCCCTATGCAACCACAAGAAACGTTGCATTTCGTGTAGCGAATTCTCAACTTTTATGTGCAACCTTTGTTCCTGCATCTAAGAGAATTTTCAATTTTGCAAAATTCTGATAAGAGCGGCCGTGGTGGCACAGTGGTTACAGTGCTAGGCTGCTGACCCGAAAGACGTGGGTTCGATCCCGGCGGCGATCGCATTTCGGTGGACGCGAAATGCTTGAGGTCCGTGTTCCGTACGATCTCAGTGCACGTTAAACAACCCCTGTGGGTCAAAATTATCCGGACCTCTCTAGTACGGCGTTTCTCATAGTCTGAGTCACTTTGGAACGTTAAGCCTCTTAAACTAAACAATATAAATAAATGTTGGGGTTTAATGTCCCAAAACCACGATATGATTATGAAGGACGCCGTAGTGGAGGGCTCCGGAAATTTCGACCACCTGGAGTTCTTTAACGTGCACCTAAATCTAAGAACACTGGCCTCAAAAATTTTCGCCTCCATCGAAAATGCGGCCGCCGCGGACGGGATTCGATCCCGCGATCTTCGGGTCAGCAGTAAATCGTGTGAAAAGGAGAGAGAGAGAGATAATAAAACGAGAGAAAAGCAGGGAGGTTAACCAGAATTGTAGCATCCGGTTTGCTACCCTACACTAAGGGGATGGGGAAAGGGAAAGAAAGATGGAAAGGAAAGCGGAGAGAAGAGGAGGCGCGCGATAAAATAAATATAAACAAACGGAAGCTCTAGAGCGGCAGTACTAAAGCCTATTCAAAAGGCTACTGGCACGCAAAAAGTTCAGTAAGGCCTTAAATGATTTTCGCTGTGCAGACAGTTCGGGTCGGCATTCCAGCACTGACTGTTTCGACAAGGGTCTGTCGTCAAGGCGGGCCAACACAGCAGCTAGCGACAGTCTGTGCGAGCTGTAGCGAGGGCAGCGACAAAGAACGTGGTCTATCGTTTCTTCGCTGTCACACTCGCTGCAAGCCGCACTCTCTGCCATGCCGATTCGGAAGGCAAAAGATTTGGTGAAAGCAACACCAAGCCACAGTCGACAAAGCACCGTTCCCTCGAGTCGAGAGAGTCCGGACGGAGGCCGAAGTCGACGACACGGGTCCAGTCTGTGCAGTCGTGTGTGCTGTAAACTTGGTGTGTTCCACAAGGATTT
Source organism: Rhipicephalus sanguineus (assembly GCF_013339695.2). Classification (NCBI taxonomy): domain Eukaryota; kingdom Metazoa; phylum Arthropoda; class Arachnida; order Ixodida; family Ixodidae; genus Rhipicephalus; species Rhipicephalus sanguineus. The sequence continues at coordinate 104,177,000 of NC_051176.1, read as the reverse complement.
TATGTCTTCATTGGCAATCTCTTGAATTTTCATCGCAGCATCCGTTCTTGATAACGGGATGGATTCTTGTACGCCGTCTTCGTGTGCAGTTCGAGCAGCAGCGTCGGCATGTTCGTTGCCCAATATGCCGCAGTGACTTGGAAGCCACTGAAAGTTGATATCATGTCCTTGCTCGAAGAGGTGATGGAGCAGCTCTCTAATTTCCAACACTAGTTGCTCGTGTGGTCCATGGCGTAAGGCGTATATCAGGCACTGTAGAGCTGCCTTGGAGTCCGTGAACACGCTCCATTTCTTGGGTGGTTGGTCATGAATTACTCTAAGTGCGCTACGCAGAGCAGCAAGTTCCGCAGCTGTCGATGTAGTCTGGTGGGATAGCCTGATCTTCACGGTGGTTGTTTTTGCAGGATAGATTACCGACCCTGCAGACCCATCCACGGTAGTTGAGGCGTCAGTATATACATGGCTATGCTCTCTGTACGTCTCGTACAACAAAAGAAGAGAAAGCTGCTTGAGCGCTGGAGACGAAAGCTGCGCTTTTGACCTTATACCTGGAACCATGAGTCGAACTTGTGGATGAGTCATACACCATGGGGGAGTTGGAGCTCTTGCTGGAGCTGTATATCCTGTTGGTAGGCGTGTACGGTAGGACAGGACTGTCTGACAAAATGAGGCACGAGGTCGGTCTTCAGGCAGAGAGGCTAAATGATGGGTAGGGGCGCGAGCAAGATGCCTCACGTGTGCTCTGAGCGCTTCTATTATAATATGTGTCTTGGCCGGGTAGTCGTTTGCAATCGCAATGGTCTCAGCTGTTGACGAACATCGCGGTAGCCCCAGACAAACTCTAAGAGCCATAGCCTGAACGCTTTCGAGTGTGCGAATATTGGTTCTGCAGGTATTGGTCAGCACAGGCAAGCTGTATTGCAAATAGCCGAGAAAAAGCGTCTTGTACAGTTGCATAATTGCATGTACTGAGGTCCCCCAGGTTTTCCCTCCGTCAATAATTACACCTAAAAATCTGTGCGTCCTGACGTAAGGTATGACTTGTCAGTCTATGGATATAGCGTATGGTTTCATTGGCTTTCGGCTAAAAGCAATCAATGCACATTTCGCTGGCGAGATCTTGAGACCTTGTTCATTGAAGTACATCGATATCAACGTCGCAGCTTTCTGAAGCCAAAATTATACCAAAATTATACGCGGCCTCGTATACGTTTCGGGTCAGTGAAGGGGCTTATCCTCATATGTAAAGCGAGGCTGACGAACCAGGTACGTACGGAATATCTGGCTCTTTTACTTCTTCCTCTGCGAGTGCGCAATGAAATAACCTGCATGTGATGTTTTGATAGCATTAATGTGGCATCGCTAGCGTCGCGTCTCCACATGCTGGTGCTCCAACATACCGGGTTTCCGTGACGTCGGTGCAAGCCATCTTTACCGAACAATCGTACGGTGTCTTTAATTCTTCCACACCCCTCGACCGCATATTCCGGAAGCGATTATACTAACTACTACGCAACGCTACGCAGGCAATCTTGCAAAATGTGAACGTTATCTGACTTACATGAATGCGTTGTACCCGCGGTGCGAAACAAATACAGCAAGATAACACTCTCTATGAAGACTTGGCTGAATTTCGTCGACGTGGAATGAAATTACTCTGTAGGACGGCATGTGAAGCCGATAGGGAGGATTGTACACATCAGGAACATTCGAACTTTGCGAAGTTTTGATGACGAACACGCGTTTCTGTGTTGGCGGGATGCGTGTGCCGTGGGACAGCGTTCGAGACGCTGACGAGTTCTGGGGAGAAGATGAAAGGTGCCCGAAAACGGATTTCCTGGGACGGCCGCTACCCACAATAAAACTCAACGCTTGCGCATCACGTAAACAACTCCCAAAGGAGTTTATGCGTGGATTTGTTTTTTTAACACGAAAGTGTTTTATGCGGGGGTCCACCAAGACTTTCATGACGCATTTCCGTCACGGAAATACGTCACCAAAATGAACGTCATCAGATAGCAAAGAAAAAAAAAACTATAAAAAAAGTTACGTTCACAGTAGTCGAACCCGTGACCTCTCGGTCGACTACAATGGCTGACGGCCGTTTACACCGCTGAACTACCGCCAAACTCATAACGGAGGCAGCATGAACGTGCCTTTTATCTTTCGCACTTTCCTTTCACAGTGCTATTGGATGGATGGATGCTACGAGCGTTCCCTTTATAACGGGGCGTTGAAATGTGTGCCGTCAGGCTCGAAAAAAAAAACGAAAAAAAAACGTGCCGTTGCTACAACCATCCCATTGGGCGCGTTTCCAAAAGAAGTGTATTTTCTTTAACACTTTAACACACCGCGAGGTGGTCCTCGCTGACAGCATCCATCCATATAGAAAAAGAGCTCTCCGACGCTCGTCTGGCTGTCACACCACGTTCCCCGCTCGCCCTGTGAAAATTAACGGCCAGCATAGAGGGAACACACGACGCGCGTAGCGTTTCTCTTCGCGTTTCGCGACGCTTTGAAGGAGTGCATATAGCGTATGAGTCCTTATTACGAGGGCGGTCCGATAAGTACTTAGCCTCATCGCGAGAGCGCGAGTCTATCGCATGAGACATATACTGACGTTAAGTACGCTCTCTTAGAGGGACACATGCGAAGGTCCAGTTGAATCGGGCCAGCGGTTTTGTTTTGACCGCTTGAGGAAACAGGTGATATTCGTGTGTCCGTTAAAAATGGAAAGAAAGCAATATCGGTCGGTGATTCGATTCTTGTTTTTCGAAGGGAAATCGCGCAGGGAAATCAAGGAGCGACTAGATGCCGTCTACGGTGAGACTTCTCCTTCGATGGCAACCATAAAAAATTGGTTCACCGAGTTTAAACGTGGTCGCACCTCGGTTTTTGATGAGCCTCGCCCAGGGGCCCCACAAACGGCTACCACGGCCGATAATGTGGCAAAAATCCACGACCTCGTATTGGTAGGCCGCCGACTGAAGGTGCGCGAGATAGCTGCGTCGGTAGGCATCTCAAAAGACCGCGTGGGTCATATCCTGCATGAAATTTTGGGCATGCGAAAGCTGTCGGCGCGATGGTTGCCGCGTTTGCTCACTCCGGACAACAAGCGCATCCGTGAGACCACTTCAGAGCAGTGTTTGAAACTGTTTAAGCTTAATCCGAAGGAGTTCCTGCGTCGTTTTGTGACCGTCGACGAAACATGGATCCACTGGTACACACCAGAGACCAAAGAACAGTCGAAACAGTGGACTGCACCCGGAGAACCTGCTCCGAACAAGGCGAAGACTGTCGCATCGACCGGGAAGGTGATGGCCACCATTTTCTGGGATTCTCAAGGTGTGGTCTTCGTCGACTACCTTGAGAAGGGCAAAACGGTGACAGGACCCTACTACGCTGAATTACTGGGCCGATTTGACGCCGAATTGCGAAAACAAACGGCCACATTTGGTGAAGAAAAAGGTGCTCTTCCACCATGACAACGCGCCAGCTAACACCTGCGCCGTTGCCACGGCCAAGTTGGTCGAACTGGGCTACGAAGTCGTGCCCCATCCAGCGTATTCTCCAGATTTGGCCCCGAGTGATTTCTTCTCGTTTCCCAACTGGAAAAGCCACTCGCCGGACAAAAGTTTGAGCCGAATCAAGAAGTTATCGCCGCCACAGAAGCCTACTTTGCAGCTCAGGAGAAAACGTATTTTTCTGACGGGATCAAGAAGTTGGAGGATCGTATGGTCAAGTGTATAGGGTTGAAAGGGGACTATGTTCAGAAATAAATCGACACCATTCCAAAATTTTCGTTTTTCTTTTGAAGGCTAAGTACTTATCGGACCGCCCTCGTATGTGCTTGTTGATGCCATATTTGCGCGGGATTCACCATATGCGGTGTACACGTATATGTTCAGAACTTGAGCGACCGCGAACGTTAAATCATGATCATGGGCCTTAGTGGTCGGTACGGAGATGTGCCACTAGGCGTCAACGTGAGTGCGCCCACATAAATTGGTGTTATAGCTGCCAAACAACAGTAGACATTGTACGAGCTCCCATATACCAATGCACTATAAACAATCAACTACTTCTGTGACGACACGTTTCACTTTCGTGTTATACCGATTCCTATGACAGAAGGATCAGCTATGTTTTTTTCATTCGCTTGTCGTTTATTTCTTCTTGTCGTATATTATTTCGTTTGGATCAACTTAATTGTTTTTGTCGCTTACTTCGATCATGGTTACGTCGAGAGTTATGGTTATGTAACACTGCCTGAATGGGGGGCCTTTAAGAAAAAAAAATAATACTGAACTGAATTGAACTGAAGTGAGAGTAAGAACCATCTACAGGCAGGCTGACAAGTTCATGTAGGCAGCATTCTGCAAGTAACTGCTTTGGAGGATTACACTTAAAGGGATAAAATCGCGCCTATAACGCTCTTTTAGTGCACAGCCGCTCCAAAGAACGCTGACGAAATGAGGCGCCCCGCAGTGCCTTCGACAACATGTTTGTTCTATTGAGCTACGGGCTTACACAATACAGAAGCCAGTTTTCAGGTATGGATTGGACGCAATGGTCTGTTCTAGACACATGCCAGGTACATTATCCTCGTATTTCGCCGCTGAGCTCCTGCGTCTGATAGTCGCGAGCCAGCACTCCTTGTGTCCATGTTTGTCTTTCATACTGCGATTGTTCTTTCTTTTTTTTTCTTGTATTACTGGCGATCCTTGAAAAGCCTCCACTGCGCCATTCCCTGCGGGAGCTCTAAGTGCACCTTGTGAAAAGACCGAGCTGCAGCCCGAGCTGCAGACCGAGCTGCAGACCGTCTGCAGCTGGTACAACACATCAAGGGACCCTAGCTTTCTACAAATTTGAGAAAAATTGCGGACTCAAAATTTTGTTTAGAATTAAGGTACAAAGCATCGCCTGATGCTCAGGCACAACGGCTTCCTTCAGTTTTAAATTAATGCAAGCATGTTTGGACGTTGGAAGTGTTCAGTGAATAAACTGTTACGTGTACCTGATGTCGGTTCACTGTTTCGGCAGAATTTTGCAGATTACTCTGGATTTGCAGAATTTCACATTTTCTACACCATAAAGTTAGGGGCTCTAAACATGTCTTCTCATTTGCTTTTTTTTTGTTTTCTTTCATGCATTGTGTGCGCTTCAAAAGGGCGATAATGTAAGAGGATCCTCATTGGATGATTTAGCAGCAGCTGGTACGTTAAAGTAATGCAGTATCATGTAATAGTCCGGGCATCCGATACAATGATCAGCAGGACTAGCTTTTTTATTGAAACGACGAAAACACCATATGATCGAACATTTTATTTTTTAATTCATGCACTAGCCCTTGGAACAAGTATAAGTGGCGAGTACATAGCCAGGAGGAGAAGGATCAGAAAGAGATGGAAATAAAGGTATGGCAGGTAGGTCAACGAGAACGAACATTCGGTTTGCTTCCCTGCATGGGGAGGTGGGCAAGGTACTAGAAAGTAAGAAAGAGAGAGAGGTAGAAACAAACCACATGCACGCAATCGTAGCACCTGATGACTCTTGTTAGTACTAGAGTCTTTCCTGCAAACATGCGCAAGTCGGAGAGCAGGGGCGTAGCCAGAAATTTTTTTCGGGGGGGGCGGGGGGTTCAACCATACTTTATATATGTTCGTGCGTGCGTTTGTACGTGTGCGTGCATATATATGCAAGCGAAATTGAAAAATGTCGGGGGGGGGGGGGTTGAACCCCCCTCCCCCTTGGCTACGCCCCTGTCGGAGAGGCTCGACTTTGGCCCTCTTTCGTTCCCCTGGATGACGGTCAGCAGCACGTGGACAACGGTGACAGTACAGGTGCGGCGTGATTTGTACTTATGCAACAATAACCGCTGTAGCATTAAAATGCGCACTGATTGCTCACCGCGTGGAGTTTTGCTGCGGTCCAAATTGATGAACTCTAGTAAAAACGGTCCATGTTGCCGATATGTCGCGGCGTTTCATGATGCACATTCAGGTCAATATGCCAGATACCCCCGCTCTTCGCATCGAGATTCCTCGGATGATAGACGCTGTCGCCAAACAGCCGTTCAGCGGCATGTTAACTGAAAATCTGAGAACGCGACTGTTCATTTATTTGAAGCAATGCAGGGATATCGGCATTATAAGGTCGGCGTGCCGGCTGAAACGCGCAAGGCATTTCGCCGTAAGAGCCTCCCTGCGCGCTCCAAGTCCACTGGCATATTACATTTAACGAGAAAAAGCGCGACAGTATATTCGAAGTATTCGCGCGCACATATTGCTGCAGGTGGTTATATAAGAATTTTTGTGTCTTTTTTTCTTGTTCGCTGTCGCATCTCGTATTCTTTAACCAGTATATAGGAACCGGTACGCCGCCTCGTGACGGTGTAACACTTCGCGAGTGCTTATAAAACCTCATAATATCGCAGGCGCACGTTTGGGGACTATGCAAAGGTGTGCCTGTGTATCGTCATTCGTACAGGGAAGCTCAAGCTAAAGTTTGTGTAACAGAGATCGGGCGGCGGCGCAGATGCTCGATAAGCATTCCTATCGCGCACGACTCGTATTTGAGCGCGTCGGTTTCCTCGTATTTTCTGTTTCGTGCTTGATCGGAAGATATTGCCTTACCTCCTTGCGCACGTTGTCGTTCACGCGATAGTCTCATTCCTTTTCACCTTTTCTTCCTACCTTGTCAGTGGAGCCCCGTGTTCGAGCTGCACAAAGAATGTCATTTTCTCTGTGTCAACGTCACGAAATATGTAATAAAAAGGAATATCAACGAACGAAGGAATAGAAATGGCGAAATAGTGGGCCTCTGGCGTGGCTTTAACTTCGTTGCAGTTTCGCCTGCTGGATAGGCAGCAGTATTTCGTAAAGATCCGTTTTCCTTGCATTCCGTTTGTTTCTTATTGTTGGTTCTCCCGGGCAGCTCAGAGCGAAGGCGAAAAGGGAGGGGGGAGGGGGGGGGGGCTTATGGAATCCTGCGACTGAGTCCGACGAAACAATGAATAGAGTGGTTACGTAATCTGGTCCAGTTCTCAAAACTGACCTAAACGAAGTTGGTGCAGCTTCTCTTTTATAATGCGTGAGCAGCGCCATGATTCGACGGTAAGGCCTTACGCTAACGAATGGCATTGTCGAAAGTGAATACCTGGGCTGTCGCAGAACAGGAGCGTATTTTTTTATTTGCTGGTGTCTTAACTATTGTCCGCGAGAGGTAAAGTGAGAGAGGGATAGAGAGAAAGATGTTTATATGGTAGCGAGATGATCGCCATTGCGAAGGTCATCAGTGCTTGCGTAAAACGAGTAAGTTATCTAAGTGCTCGACCCGCTCCGTAAACCGGCATAAAGGATTCATGCAGCGCTTGGCCAAGTAGACAGAAATAATCGCAGCTAAGTGTCGAATCAGGATACTCAATTTTTATTTTACAAATCCGGCTTTACAAAGTGATAAAACAATTTTGCCCACATTCTTAGAAGATCTCTTCGTAAAAGCTACGTAAGCGTGAGTTCCAGTCAATCCTGATGATAAATGGAGCGCGCAAAAGACAAATAAGGGAAACCAGAACGGTCAACAAGAGCGAGCGGATCGGCGAACAATTTCAGTTCTCGCAGCGTTCTATCCAATCACCAGTTCTGATACTGAGGAAGCCGCCAACGAATGATAAATAGCTTACAAAATGAAAAATACCTTATGAACTGTGTGTGTGTGTGTATGTATATATTTTTACGGTATATTTAGCGATGTTTCGGCTGGTTGACCAGCCGAAATGTCAGCAAATGTACCGTAAAAAATCAACGCGCGTCGTACTCACTCTTGTTCCTTATTCTACAGGGGACCGCGTGACTTCCTTGCTGCAACTATACAGGGTGTCCCAGCTATCACGCAGCACGATTTAAAAAAAGAGGAACGGCGTTACGCAAATCAAACCTACAGCATGTTGTTCCTAGTACACTAGAGTAGCCACTGCTATTTTTTTACGTTAATGAGGTTTAATTAATTAGTCATAATTATATTTCTAACTCGACAAGTACTCGCCTAATTGTCAAAATGTCAATGAGGCGTATGTAGGCATGTTCAAATGGCATCTGACTGCGCTACTTTCAAGAACGTGCTAATTGCGCGCTCATTTTTTCCGGCTGATAAAGAAAGCCGGAAAAAAAAAAGTATATATATATATATATATATATATATATATATATATATATATATATATATATATATATATATATATATATATATATATATATATATATATATATATACAGGGTGTCCCAGCTATCACGCAGCATGATTTAAAAAAAGAGGAACGGCGTTACGCGAATCAAACCTATAGCATATTGTTCCTAGTACACTAGAGTAGCCACTGCTATTTTTTTCGTTAATGAGGTTTAATTAATTAGTCATAATTATATTTCTAACTATATATATATATATATATATATATAGATATATACTTTGGGTATGAAGATCGATGGGTCCGGTACGATAGATGGGTGAAAAGAAGGACTCGTGTACGAAATGTAGTTTTATTAACCTTTCGGCTGGTGGGCCAGCCTTCGTCAGAATGAATGTACTGCCCGTGACAGGCACTATTTATGTGTGTGGCTACACATCGTGGTGCAGAATAACAATGCAACAGGTGAATAACATGTACAACACAGTCAAACGTGCTATGCTTCGAGAGCAACAGATAGGTGATGGGCGTACGACACTGTGAATAACAATAGGAACACGTGCAACTATGCCGCACATCGAGCGCGCAATTCGCATTGTGTGACGCCTGGTTACAGAATTCGCGTTGTGCGACGCTTGGTGCTTATTCTACTCTTTTACCACGCTATATTGCATATGCTAAGTGGTTCCTTCCCGACATGAAGCCTGTATAGGACCTTTTTGCAAAGCAGTTTCAAGCACCGGCATGGCTCAGAGGTTGAATACTGGGCTCCCACGCAGAGGGCCCATGTTCGAACCTCGTTCTATCCTGGAATTTTTTCTTATTTAGTTTTTTTTTCTTATTTCGAGCGATACTGGTTACGGACACCGGCGGCAGCGGCGGCGGCGGCGGCGGCGGACAACTACGGCACCAAAAACGGCCGGTGAAATGATCTCATAACAGCTTTCGCTGTAAAAAGTGAAGCGACCCTAATGCAATACTTAGGGGTCGGAGAGTGGCACTTTCACTGACTGTGTTGGTAAACTTGTGATTAACTGTGAGCCACCTTCTTTTTCTTCTCATTCAATGTATTGATCCTTGCCCCCACCCCCTCCGAAAGAAAGCTTTCTGCACCTAACGTGGTTCTGCAGGTTTTGCACGCCCTCCAATATCGGAAGCATTGCAAGCTTTCTGTCCCTCACCTGGTTTTGCACTGCCTCTGGTGTCGGCACGCTTTTGACCATGCGGTGTCCTCGTCTGATGACGTCATCACGCGACGTCATCTTATGGAGCGTCATAGTGACGTTATGATGACGTCATCAAGCCGTGATCTTTGATGAGGCATCTATGGCTTTGGCCTTAAAATACATATAACTCCTATCTTGAAATATAGAACCATTGATTTCTATTTTTAAGAAGAGTTTTTATGAACATCCTGAAAACCGGAAGTGCTCGACCGGATATGCTTGGAAGAAAGACAAGAGTGTCACTCGTACCTGTGCCACTAAAAAATAGTAATTACCGCTGTACTGCGTAGGGTCGCGGAGGGGCTTTTTTAATCTTGCATGTCACTCGTGGGCGTGGTGTAGGGTTTCATCCTTTACACATGGGCAACTTCGGCGCATAGATGTCGTCCACTAAGACGAGCCTCATTATACTGAAGCACAACTTTGTAATTCACATCTCTATAAGGCTGCTCACAACTTACTCGTGGGGGCCAAAGTATTTTCGCAATAATTTCTTCGAGAAGTCCACGGGGGTGGATGGGTGTCCACACCCACACGTGGTCGCTGGGCTTGTGCTGGACGTTCTCTCGACCCATGTTTTAACGGCAGGCGTTGGTATTCTGCTGTGTGCGTGGGCGGTTCCGAGTCGAGCTGGTGAGCTTCTTCGGCTTTCCGAATCAAGCCGTCAGCTCTCTGGCTTCGTCGCCTACATGAAGCATGACGTCAATAGCTGCGTGATTAATCAATAAACAGATGCTCTCTGCCTCGGCAGAGATTTGGCTGGGGCAAAATGCTTCCACGTTATTACGTGAAATCTTGTAACACTTTACGTTCTTTGACTTATCGCGGATTCATACACTTCATTTTAAGCTAATTTTTCACACACTTTTAAGGGAACAAAAGGTATTGCTCTTGCGTTAGTAACGCAAATTACATTTTAATTCTCGTCGAGTGCGGCATCTTGCACTTTACCCCGAGTCTTTCTTTTTTTTATTTTCGAAGCGTAGAAAACGCCCGGAAAAAGCTTATGCATGGTTGTACTTTCTCAGCATATATTATGCTAGAATTACGTCTGTATTTATGTGAGGCACGCGCGTTCATTTGGCAGCATTGTCAGTGACGACGCTCCTTTTGATGTGGAGGCTTGTAGGGCGATTTTTGCAGCCATATTTTGACGGAACGAATTGTTCAGAGTGGAATGATAGGTCATGTGGCAGGTACCCCTGCCTTTATCGATACCCGCTAGATTCGCTGCCGCGTCCGCCACCTCCGCTGAATAAAGGGTCAGATAAAACACATACCACTGCACGCAATTACTTCTGGTCAAATAAGTTTCGGTAACGTGCAAGTAACGTACACGAAGGAAAGCATCTGAGTAACAATGCGCGTGACGTGGCACAAAGTGATAATGCCGCACATTTAGGGCTTTAACCAGCGCAACGTTTTTACGACCAACACCGACGACTTTGGGTGTGTATATGCAAACAGCGCAGGACGGGAAGGAAATGGAAAGGAATTGTCGGTGTACACGTTAAATATTAACTCTGATCGGGGTGCCTTCGCTGGTGCAGGCACTCACTACCATAAATAACCGCTGTGGTTTATGTCGAAGGAATTATTTTCTAAAGAAATATTCGCAATCGGTTCGGAGTGCGAAACTGAAAATATTGACACAACACAGTATTTTCAACTGCAAACGAAGAAAAGTCATAGAGTATGGAAGGGCAATATGAGACGACGCCACGGCCATTTTGTCGATGCTCATCTCCGCGTATGCGGCCGTTGCTGTATACAACGGCTCGTCGGATTATGCAAAACCTGCCGCCTAGTTTTGTCAGCGGGGCCGCCCGGTCATTAAATGGAACCACAATAGGTTCCTGAATGCGGCGACTATGTTCTGATGGGTGCGCAACAGAACAACCACCACCACCACCGCGACAACAACAACAACAACAACAACAACAACAACAACAACAATAATAATAATAATAATAATAATAATAATAATAATAATAATAATAATAATAATAATAATAATAATAATAATAATAATAATAATGATGATGCTAATAATATGTAGAAAATTCAATTCGTACCAAAGAATCTCAAGCAGTTCAAATTAATCCGAATCTCTAATTGCATCATTTCTGGCAACCTGCGTTGTAGCGTTGGCTCGTAAATATTCACAAGTTTTTTGCTGAACATTTATTTCCGAGCGTATTCATAGTGACACATCTTGCTTTCAAACTACACATACACATTTGTTTCAAGAAATGTGTCCGAAAACCCTCAAAGACAAGTGAAATGGAATAGTTGCTCGATGCCTTCATAATGACTTCTTCTGTTGCGGCAGACCCCTTAAGATGGCTAGCGACATCAATTACAGCGGTAATTTAAAAAATAAATAAGTAACTTCTTAATTAGTGAAGGAAAGAAGATGATTTTCAAGGGCTCGTTTTTCTTTGTTAGACACAATATTAATGAGAACTAAGTTCTAACGGACAATAATGCCAAGGAAAGTGTAGGAGATGTTATTTTTAGTAATTAAGATATAGATGTGAAGAAAGCAAAGTGGACGGAAAGATGACCTGCCGCCGGCAAGGACCGAACCTGCGATCTTCCAATTACGCGTCCGATGCTCTACCACTGAGCTACGGCGGGGGTCATCCTCCCGTCCACTTTATGGGGTATATATGTGCATTTAAACCTAGGAGTGTTAGTCAGCGCCGGTCGCAGCCATGGCGGCGATTGTGGAGCACTCTTTTTTCTGTCTGTTGGCGTCACGTAGCACGTGTTCCACAAAAGAAAAAAGAGCGTTCCACAATCGCCGACATGGCGGTGATCGGCGCTGACTAACGCTCCTAGGTTTAAATGCACATATATACCCCATAAAGTGGACGGGAGGATGACCCCCGCCGTAGCTCAGTGGTAGAGCATCGGACGCGTTATTGGAAGATCGCAGGTTCGGTCCCTGCCGGCGGCAAGTTATCTTTTCGTCCACTTTGCTTTCTTCACATCTATATCTTAATTACCACAAATAACATCTCCTATACTTTCCTTGGCATTATTGTCTTTTAGAACTTAATTCTTCTTAATTAGTGGACACAGGCGGTCGGATCAAATGGGATAATCGTAGCCCTTCCTACGGAAAGCCGATTGCCGCTCTGATATTTCCAAAATGTGGCCGCAGGTAACTTGAGCAGAGTGATGAAATCGGACCAATTTCGCCGGCGAAACCGAAACCAAAACACGGAAGAGCACAACTTCCATATTCTTCCGAGGAGCCCAGAATGAGCGAGAGAATTTTGGTGCGCAAGGTGGCTTCATGGCCCCGCGTCACGATAATGTAAGGAAGCCGGCTTCACGGCATTACGCGGGGATTTTTTTGTAGGTTTTATTACATGTGCAGCATCTAGCTTATAGCGGAGTTCAATCCGGTGGTGGTGGTGTGCGGCCTGACCACCCTTACTGCGCATGCGCAAACCCTCTCCACTTCCCCTCCCCCTTCCCTTTTCCCCTCCCCCTCTCCTTTCCCCCTCTCCACTTCCCCTCTCCACTCCTCCTCTCCCCTACCCTCTCCTTTCCTCTCTCCACTTCCCCTCTCCCCTTTCCCCCTCACCACTCCACCTCTGAAACGCGGGCTCTACATGCCGAAACACTGCTTCGCATCGCCTCATGGTCCCCTTTAGCGGGAGATGGTGTGATTTTTTTCCGCGGTTTGCAGTTGAGGGTGCAGGTTGCATGCAGGAACAAGTTATAGGCAATAAAATAAGGTATCGATGTAAACAGCGCCTGCACATCTTCATACGCAACTGTGCGTTCTCGTTGGGCGCCGGAAGCCTCTAGTCTGACTTGACCTTAACGTCGACCTTGTCCTTCAATATCGTGGTCAGCTCGCCTCTTGAGATCCTGTACGCAACGGCGACGTCAGACTTCTGTTCTCCATGTTGGACTCTGTTGATTACCGCCAGCTTCGCAGAGAACAGCAGGTTCCTCCATTTCACGTCAGCCATCGCGTTAACAAAAAGGGAACGGAGTATCGCGGAGATCGGAACGGCGACTCCGGCGACCGCGCACGACGGGTCGACGGGCGTGAAAAACGACAAGGAATCATAGGAAAAAGCACGCGATAACAAGCGGTAATTTCTACTCGCTCCGCGCGGCGCCCTCCTAATCGCACCGCTCGCTCTCCCAAATGCTTGCGGAAAAAGGCCCTTTCCCTAAGGTAAAGCCAACCGCTTCTGAAGAAAAGCCAACTTCTTTCGGCGTTTCACGCTGCCCGACGCCTTATGTATGAGCTGTTCCGGCTATGTTTGTTTGGTGTAGCCGCATATCTTCCTATAGATTCACGTGAAAGCATCGTCGTTTTCTAAAACAGTTCGATATAAAGGATAATATAAAAGAAAGGACAGAGTGAAAATCGAAACACTTTTACGGCTAAAGTTGATTTCAGGCGAACAAATAAATAAATAAGATAATAAACACTGTCGGCACGCCCTTTTGTCCTTTGTACAGGAGCGGAGAAGGAAGAAATGTATGCAGGGACGGAGGCCTACATGACGTTTCCGGGCAACTTGACCCATGCACCTCGCCGCTAAGTAAAAGGGCAACGGTTATAATGAAATTAGCTATTTCTCGAGCCTCCGTTTCCCGTAGCACGAAGCTTTTCGTAAGGGACGGAGGGGGCGATCTTCTCCTGCCAGGCTGGGCTCTTTCAATTGCGCCTGAGAGCAATATTGGAACTCCCGCGGCTTTAATTCGATATTTCAGGACCGTTTGTCTGAATTATTTTTGTTTCATCTCTCCTGGAGAATGTACATTAGGAAGCTCTCCCTATTCACACATCTTTCTAATCCCCCCCCGCCCCCCTCTAAATGGTCGAATCTACGAATGTCGAAATGAAGAAACTAACTTATTTTGTCGTCTAAGCGCACACGACGTTCAGTGACGTCCGTGCGCAGCTCGAGGAAATTTTCGCAGAAGATATGCGCTTCGCTCAAATTAAGCTCGCCCAAGCGCACCAACGATAAAAGCCCGTTGAAACTGTCTTCATTTTCTCTCAAGCTCATTAATATTTCTCAATAAAAATATTGAAACGATTCTATGTTATTACGTACCATCCATTTCGAATTCACTGCTTTTACCAGTTCCCAGCGCGGAGTTATCCGAGAAGATTACGACAGGAAGTGCGAGATCTGCGTTTCAGTTTTTTCTCGTTTTGTTGTCGCTGAAGTGAGCGGAAGAAAGAAAGGAGGGCGCCCGTATTCTTCAACGATCCATTTAATCTCCCATTGTTTTCACATTCCGTATATGTTTCAAACACTGTCACGTCTGCGCTGTCTTCTGGATCTGGCACTAAGAGCATCGTATACCATAAGGAAAGAATGGTGAGTGAAACGAAATCGTTACGAAATACGGCCCTCAATCAAAATATTGAGGCAGTGTTTTCACTAATATCTTATGGAGAGTATACAGTGTGGAACTTGTCCTTAGGCTGCAGTGATACGCGATACGGGTGCTTACAGAAAAAAACGAAAAAAAAAGAAGAAAGAATGGGATAAGAATGTCATAGTGTAACAACTATCTGTATCTGTTTAGAATTATCGCAGCGCAAGTGTATGACTAGATTCACGCAAGACGAGTGAAGTCGATGAAGCAAGGAAATTGGAGAGCGCTTATCTTGTACCATTTCTCCCAGATCAGAGCTTGAAGAGTGGGGCTCCGCGCGCATGCGCAACACGCCGTGTCTCCTCTTTTAATCACATCGTTTCTTTCATTTTTCGTTTCTGTTTCTCGTGCTTTCGTATGGGGTATCTTTTGGTAATCTTATACCATTTCCATCCAGACTGGCGCAGCTGCCAAACGTTTCAATATACGTGAAAGGCGTTTACGCGGAAGCTGGCTGGCGCACGACTCGAAAGTCATTCTCCGAACGCGGTACGAACGAGTGCCGCACTCGTATTCAATTCGAAGTGAGGCGTGGACGCGCCTATTTAAACAGTGCGTTGGAGACGTTCGATGGAGGCTATCGGGGGAGGCAGGAAATTAAACCTTCAGTCTTTCCGGCTGACATGCGTTTCTTTTCGTTCATAATACAATGCCGCCCCGAGTCCACCGTTAAACACGAAGCGAACGTTGACGTCGTGGAAAGGAAGCCCGTGCAGATCCCTTAGAACTTTCACTATTTACATCGGCACGACCCTTCTCTTCTCCGGACAGCGTCGTCGCTTCGTCCAACAGGCAAGGCTGTATATTTCAGTCGGCGTTAATCCACTCTGTCGCTGCTATTTCGCTGGAGAGGCAAAAAGTGCTGGGAAGAAGGCGTGAGAAACCTTTGGAACCTTCTACATACGCACGCTCTCTCCCCGCCTCTTTCAAACGGCACACCGGCTCAAAGGATAGCGGGAGGGCGGCAATATGCACGCCTTTCATACACGTGGGACAATTCTCGTCGTCCGCGCGAGTAATTAAAGTCGAGCTGTCAATTCCGTAGATAATTTAAACGTGGTCATGACCGGTAGATATATCACAAGGGCGCGACCGAGGGCGCTCGGTTCCAGGTTGTCCGAAAGCGGTTCGATGAAATATCGGCGCTTACCTATTGACTTGCAAGCGGACACGGGGGCTCTTTTTACCCGTTGAACAATGGGGATCTGGCTTTAGTTTAAATTGGGGAAGTGCGTACCACGCCGGCCAAGTAGAACATCTTATATGAAGGGCATAGGGGCTTACTGTTATCGCCTATTCACTTGCAAACGGACACGTGGGCGCTTTTTACGCTTAGAACAATGGGGATCTGGCTTTAGTTTAAATTGGTGAAGTGCGTACCTCGGCGGCCAAGTAGAACATCTTATATGAAGTGCATATAGGGGCTTCTGTAATCGTCTATTGACTTGCAAGCGGATATGAGCGCGTTTTTTACGCTTAGAACAATGGGGACCTGGTTGTAGTTTAAATTAGAGTCACTGTATATGCTACCTTTAGGTAGCAGAGTTGCGCATAGGTCCGTCTAGCAACCACAGTTATGCGGTGAAGTCGCACTTCGTTTTTGCAGGCGACATGCCTACCGTGTCGCCGATTAACCTGTCTGGCGTGTCGAAGACCGACGATAAACATTGGCTGTCGATGGCTAGTGTTAATTCAGCTCGCTGCAGCGGCGGCGTCGAGAAATAAACAAATTGGCCCAAGCGGCAGCTTCTCCGCAATGCATGGTTGCTAGCGGCGTTGGAAGACAGATGCGCAACTCTGCTACCTAAAGGTAGCATATACAGTAACTCTAGTTTAAATTGGTGAAGTGCGTACCTCGGCGGTCAAGTAGAACATGTTATATGAAGTGCATAGGGGCTTACTGTTATCGCCTATTCACTTGCAAACGGACACGTGGGTGCTTTTTACGCTTAGAACAATGGCGATCTGGCTTTAGTTTAAATTGGTAAAGTGCGTACCTCGGCGGCCAAGGAGAACATCTTATATGAAGCAACGTTACTGGAACAAACTCAGTTTCAAAGCTCCGTATCTCCGCCAGCGGAGGAGGGTGGTCCGAACGGCGGTCGCGAGAACTAGCAGCGCTGCAGTTCCATCTTGCGCCACTATCGGCGCGTCGTCTGCTGCCACGGCATAACGCTGCGGTCCGCCGCGCAGTTGCTCGCGGCAACTTTCTTATTGTACTAGTTAGTTGGATACTTAGGTGGATATGCATAAGGTCGTCTGTATGCATTGGTCCGCGTGCGTTGTTCATTGATTGGCTAAGAATCGATGTTCGGTCTATATTGCCAGGCCCACTTCTTGTTTTATTTTGATGTATTCGGGTTTGACCAGCAAGGACGGTTATCAACGCTCGACGCTGTCCTGTTCGAGAAGCTTCGCGATTGTAATAGATCGTTTTCTTAAGATTGCGCGCTGCACGCGAATGTTCCAGCTTTGTCGAGAGATAACGCCGCCATCAGCGATATCGCTGGAAAGTTCGATAGCGCCTGTATAAAAGCCGACGCGCTTGACCGCTTGTCAGTTGATCGACGGTCGACGCTCTGTTCGCCGCTATCAGTGTATTGCTGTAGTTTGATTTTGTTTCCCGGCCACAAGTTTGGCCAAATAAAGAGTTTCATCTCGGACCTGCTGACTGCTGCCTTCGTCGACGTCACGACCCTGTAACAATATTTGAGCTGTCTACATTGCGCTTAACTTTCAAGCATAGGCGTTTCCAAGCGAATGAGTGTTTTCAGAGTAATTTTTATAACTACCACCACAATTTTAGCCGCTGCCGTCTTATCTAGACCAAGAACAACCCAACACGTTTGTAAAAGCCTTTATAGTGCACAAAAAAGCGTACTTACTCGAGATACAGAAATGTTATAGAAAAACAGTACTCATGTTTCTACAATTTATTGAAAAAAACTTTCTCAAAAAATATCACCATTGCTTTGCAATGTTTACAAGACACGTTTGCGCGACGGTTAAAGGGATACTGACCCAAAATCGAAAAATTTTACGAGAACTCAGTAAATGAAATCTCAGTGTGCGATTACATCGAATAGATGTCGTCTCTGAGCAATTATTTCAGCGGATAGTTGTATTTTCGGCGTCTCATCTTTCTACGGTGCCTTAAACAATTCGAACAGATCGGTCGTGATGTGAGCACCGAGCAGTTATTCGCGCGTACTCTGTCGCTAGAAGAGTCGTCAGTATTGAACTTCAGTTTTTCAACTTCACCGAGCATATGTTCCATGCCCGCAGCACTTTACACTGTACGACAGCCGTTTGCGTTTCGTGCTGAAGCCGTTCACTACGCAGTTAAACTGCTCGTCAACTACAATTATCTTTTGCACAAGTAAGTCTCCGTCCCCGAAGCAAAGTGTGGGATTGGGCTAGTTGGTATTCCATTATTAAACTGCTCAGCGCAAAAAATTTGACACGGTACACAAAGAAAGGACGAGGACCAGCGCTGGTCCTCGTCTTTTCTATGTGTACCGTGTCAAATTTTAGCGCTGAGCAGCCCGTTCCCGAGCCGGCGGGTGTAAAATATCCCGCACATCTTGTTCAATACCTCGTCGTAAAATCTCTCGAAAATCCACTGCTTTGAAGGCATAGCGACAGCTGACAACTGATCGAATGTTAGTGTGATGCAACTCTCAGTCTCGGTAGCTTGAATGGCGTAGGGTCTTTTGCAGATCCGAAGAAGTGTCGTGAAGCGGAGTCGTTGCGGTAGCCGCTCTTGCAGACCGGCGCAAAGCAAGTCGGCATACCGCACTGTGAATCTATTCGCCCTCGTTACGCTTCGTACATCATGCACGTGTCTCCGTACAAGACGCCAAGCCTGGTCAAGAACAGTCGCAAAAATGACGAGCTAACAAAGCGCACACGACGCTGTAACCCACGTGCGCTCGTACATCGGCGGCGCCGATCACAAGCGCCAGCCCGCCAGCCGCGGGAGCTAGACGTGACTGAAGCGCCACTAGTTCTCACGACCGCCACTCGGAACGCCTCTCCGGCGGAGCTTTTAAACTGAGTTTGTTCTAGTAACGTTGATATGAAGTGCATAGGGGCTTACTGTAATCGTCTATCGACTTGCAAGCGTACACGTGGGCGCTTTTTACGCTTTGAACAATGGGGATCTGGCTTTAGTTTAAATTGGTGAAGTGCGTACCTCGCCGGCCAAGTAGAACATCTTAAATGAAGGGCATAGGGGCTTACTGTTATCGCCTATTCACTTGCAAACGGACACGTGGGCGCTTTTTACGCTTAGAACAATGGCGATCTGGCTTTAGTTTAAATTGGTGAAGTGCGTACCTCGGCGGCCAAGGAGAACATCTTGTATGAAGTGCATAGGGGCTTACTGTAATCGTCTATTGACTTGCAAGCGTACACGTGGGCGCTTTTTACGCTTAGAACAATGGCGATCTGGCTTTAGTTTAAATTGGTGAAGTGCGTACCTCGCCGGCCAAGTAGAACATCTTATATGAAGAGCATAGGGGCTTACTGTTATCGCCTATTCACTTGCAAACGGACACGTGGACGCTTTTTACGCTTAGAACAATGGGGATCTGGCTTTAGTTTAAATTGGTGAAGTGCGTACCTCGGCGGCCAAGTAGAACATCTTATATGAAGTGCATAGGGACTTACTGTAATCGTCTATTGACTTGCAAGCGGACATGAGCGCGTTTTTTACGCTTAGAGCAATGGGGACCTGGTTGTAGTTTAAATTGAAGTGCGTACCTCGGCGGTCAAGTAGAACATGTTATATGAAGTGCATAGGGGCTTACTGTTATCGCCTATTAACTTGCAAACGGACACGTGGGCGCTTTTTACGCTTAGAACAATGGCGATCTGGCTTTAGTTTAAATTGGTGAAGTGCGTACCTCGGCGGCCAAGGAGAACATCTCATATGAAGTGCATAGGGGCTTACTGTAATCGTCTATTGACTTGCAAGCGTACACGTGGGCGCTTTTTACGCTTAGAACAATGGCGATCTGGCTTTAGTTTAAATTGGTGAAGTGCGTACCTCGCCTGCCAAGTAGAACATCTTATATGAAGAGCATAGGGGCTTACTGTTATCGCCTATTCACTTGCAAACGGACACGTGGACGCTTTTTACGCTTAGAACAATGGGGATCTGGCTTTAGTTTAAATTGGTGAAGTGCGTACCTCGGCGGCCAAGTAGAACATATTATATGAAGTGCATAGGGACTTACTGTAATCGTCTATTGACTTGCAAGCGGACATGAGCGCGTTTTTTACGCTTAGAGCAATGGGGACCTGGTTGTAGTTTAAATTGGTGAAGTGCGTATCTCGGCGGTCAAGTAGAACATGTTATATGAAGTGCATAGGGGCTTACTGTTATCGCCTATTCACTTGCAAACGGACACGTGGGCGCTTTTTACGCTTAGAACAATGGCGATCTGGCTTTAGTTTAAATTGGTGAAGTGCGTACCTAGGCGGCCAAGGAGAACATCTTATATGAAGTGCATAGGGGCTTACTGTTACCGCCTGTTGACTTGCAAGCGTACACGTGGGCGCTTTTTATGCTTTGAACAATGGGGATCAGGCGTTACTGAATATTGGTGAAGTGCGTACCCCGGCGGCCAAGTAGAACGTTTTATGTGAAGTGCATAAGGATCTTCGGGTTATCCTTCAGTAAATGCTAAAAGACGTCGATGCCTTGAGATCATTTATTTTGTAAGTTCTTTCGTCAGATCTCTTGACCAGCCTCGCAATCAGTTGAAAATGCGCAGATTGAGCACTCCCATGCACAGTCAACAGCCCGAGACAATGCCTTCTAGAACACACGGTCTTGCATGAAAAAAAAAAACAAAGAAATCGGTGACACAGTTTCGTAGGCATCCAACACGTGTACTGGGGCAAGCATGCCTTGTCCGAGTGTGATCACTATATAAAACAACAGCACAGCATATTAGGCAACTGCACAAAAAGTGCATTTGTTCGAGAACTGCGCGTATATTGCGAACGGTGTATATGTGCGAATATGTTAGGCAACTGCACGAATAGTGCGAATAGTTCTGAGCAGCCCCGCCACGGTAGTCTAGTGGTTATGGTGCTCTACTGCTGACCCGAAGGTCGCGGGATCGAATCCCGGCCGCGGCGGCTGCATTTTCGATGGAGGTGAAAATGTTTGAGGCCCGTGTACTTAGATTTAGGTGCACGTTCAAGAACCCCAGGCGGTCGAAATTTCCGGAGCCCTCCACTACGGCGTCCCTCATAATCACGTCGTGGTTTTGGGATGTTAAACCCCAGATATTATTATTATAGTTCTGAGCAGTGTATAGTATACGCACTTAAGGGGGTCATGAAGCACCCCTTGGGCTGATTGAAAAAACACATCCTGCGGAAAGCTGACACGGCTATGAACTGCTCTGCCAAATATTACAGTCGTGCGCGCCGCGTAATGGCCACAAGCGGAGCGCGAAGTTGCCGTTTCCCCAGGCACCCTCTTTTCAAACAGAGGCCGGTTCTCACTCTCGTCGGTGGGCGGGGCGTCTGTCCGCTGTACGTCGCAAGAGACATAGCATGCTTATTGGCCGATAGCCGACGTAAATCGAGAGCGGCGTTCGGATCAGATGCGCTTCTTGCCGCGGGGTGCCGCCACTTGCCGGCGCCGCACTCCTCAGTACACGGTAGCCGCACTCGCGCAAGCGAATCACAGCGGAAGAGCGATCGCGTTTCATGACGCGCGCTGGCGTAACTTCTTTCCCCCATGCCATCCCTCCCTGTCTAGCTTCCAGTGCGCTCGTCGGCACGAGAAAAGAGAGAAAGCGCTGGGAGCGTGCGCCAAACCCCCGTAACTCCGCTGATTCTTGACGGATTCGAGAAATTTTTGCGGCAATCGATTCGGGAGGCAGTACACTCCGATACTGAGGCCATTAGATCATTACTTGGAAAAGTGGTTCATGACCCCTTTAAAGTGCGTTCATTATTTCCTGCTCGGAACGTTTGCTTGAGATCGTGAAAGCGTCACTTCTGTTGTAGAAAACCTTATCGGTGAAACAAGGTTTGCTGTGTAGAGTATAGGCGATGCGCAAAGCGCCGACCACGCCATCTGCCGCCATGGCTCGGAAGCGCTCGCGGGACCCGGCAAACAGTGTTTCAGCGAGCGTCTACGCGAGCCCACGGATGTTTGTGTTTTTCAACGTGATTTAACGACTCTCTCGGGCTTCAGCGATGTCGAGAAACAACTGCTGCGTTGTCGGCTGCTCAAACACGTACAAAAACTCGCCAGGAACGCACTTCTACACGTTTCCGGTGCTATTTCATGAGCGAGAGCGACGGTGGATTGCGGCTGTCCGACGCAAAAGGTAAGCAATCGCGCCTTGTTTAGGCAGTGTTAGAACGATTACCGTGTTTTTATTTCTCCATTTATGTCGCTACGTCTTCAGCGAACGCTACTACGTTTACATTTGGTCGCCTCGCCTCCATTGTAGACGCTACAATGCACATGAGGTTGTTATCACCGATAAGACGCGATGCCTAGGCTCTCTTGAAAAACGAATGGCGCGAAGCGCTATGCCAGAGAATGTGGGGCAGGTGGCGGCTACTTTACAAAAGTGCCGTGGAATCACACGTGTGCTGCACGAAATGGGCTGCATTCTATCTAATGATGGCACTGGAATGCGACGCCACGCAACAGAGACAAGCGATGCAACTACTCTTCAGATATTTAGAGAGCATCGGTCAGCTCGACAAACTTTAATGACACCTTGAGAGCACGTAATGTCACTGTCAGCACACGGCCCCGCCCAAGATACAAAAAACTCAGTTTGTGTTTTTACCTCTTTTTTATTCTATTTTAACTTTTTATATTTTTTTCTATATCTCTCTCTCTCTTTGTGTCTTTCAGTCCCCAATCCCCTTCCCCACGCAGAGTAGCAAGTCAGCGAATTTACATACGCCGGCTAAATTCTCTGCATTTCAATAAAGAGCTCTCTCTCTCTCTCTCTCTCTCACCGGTGCAGAATGTTCGCTGTGCGCTCGCCTCAACTGTATGCATATTGGCTGTAAAACATGGCACCTGTTCGCACTGAAGGCTTTTGACAGGACATTCAACCGATTCAACCTCCCTTTGAATGCCTCGTAACATGACTTCATGCTAATAAAAAACACCCTTGATGTATCCCACTAAAACTCATTCGCTTTACACAAGCTGTGTTATGAGTGAGGCCATAGGCGTGCTCACGGGGCGTGGGAGCTTTCCTATTTGCCTAAGAGGGGGGGGGGGCGCAAAATCTGCCCCTTCTGCCCCATCTGTCTGTCTGGCGCGGCTAAGACGCCACTCCTCCTGAAGGCGCACGCTAGAAGAAGCCTCATCCATCAGAGAAACCGACATTTTGTGCCAGAACTGTTTCAACCGCTTCAAACAGATTGCCGTAGAGTCTCTGGATGCATCTCATCCTGACGAAAATTTTGTTCCCGAACAAATTGCTGTCGAAGAGCTACACGTATTCGTGAAGACAACAAAATATATTTTTTTCAGCGAAATTACAGGGGGTCGACGGACATGCACCGACGTTCTTCTCTGAAGACACCCAGCAAATACGTAGCCAAGCTGCTATGACAAGCTAGGTGACCACCAGCTCCGCAGTGACTCAGTCCCGCGCCACTAGCGCAAGCTGCCGAGATATTTTTTCGCAAGTTTATCGTGCTGGTTTCAAAGTTTTACCAACGCTGACCATTCGTGTGGCCGCACCCGTGAAATCCATGCGCCGGCGCGACAGCGCTCCCTCAAAATCTACTATATAAACACATGGCACGTAAACGAAGCTACTGTGTCGAGAAAAAACGTTGGTTCATGCGTCAACGCATGCAGGCATTAGTGATCGGGACGTTGTAAAGAAAGCGGTGTACTTACGATGAGCTCCACTTCGTAAGGAAGCTTGTTGACGCTTGTCTGTCACAAACACTTGGCACGTATAGTGACAGTGTCGTCCCACACAGCTGTTACATCGGACACATGTCCACTATTATAAAGCGCGGCTCCTTTGCGCACACTATCGCCGCAAAAGTAATTGTCAGGGACGCGCACAAACGGCAAATCGCACGCGCGCACTTCCGTCATGCTTGCAGTGAAAGGAGGCGTTCGCTACGCGTCCCGCGTGCGGTTCCAACGGCCGCCGCTACGCGGCTTTCAGTGGCGCCCCTATAGGCGCTGCGCATCGCGAATAGGAAGCCGGCAAAAACGACCGAGAAAGCCAGCGGCGGTGCCTCATGTGACCAACATCTCTCCCACTGCTTGAAAAAAGTGGCCGGGAAATGCGCTGTTGCCATAGGCAGGACGTACGAGCGGGCGCCCTGGTAAATCTCTATTACGAAATGTACTGAAATAAATGGTCCATAAACAAGCTCTGAAAATACAAAGAACGAACGAGTTATTTGTACTGTAACGAACAAATAGTGACGCCAGCACTCTGTTCGCGTAACGTCCTGAGGAAATAAGCTCTCTGTCGGTCCATATGCGAGAATCATTAGCTGTGAATTGTTTCTTACCTTGCTTTGCCTTGAAATAGAACGCCCGTCCTGCCTTGTCGATCTCGCATGACTATCGTGCGCAATCAACAGATTTCACTTCGTTTTGTCCGTTTTCGACTGCGCAAGCGGAGATAACAGCGTGTAGGCGAAAAGCGCGAAATCCTGATAGGCTCAACGCTCAGTACTGACATTGTCCACGTCTTTTATTGTGAAATAAGTGATGACGAGGAGATAGCGCCTGTAGGAAGGGTAGCGAAGGCGAGAAAGAAACTACTCTCTTGTCTTTGAACTCGCAGTGATTTAGGGGCCCTTGAACACAATTGAAGAAGGCGAGATAGGACGAAGCGCTGAACATTGTTTTCTCTGTCTGCAGAGGAAGCTTGCGCGAATGTGCCGAGTGGTGAACAGGGCCCCGCAGTTCACAAACGTGCGCGAAAAAAGCATGCCACGGGATTTGTGCTCTGTCAGACAGTGTTCGCCGCACCCCGCTTTCTTGTGGCCACTGCTACGTTCGCCAAACCGGCAGATATCTTCGCGATTGTTTGGTGGAGCGTTGCACATTCTTGCAGACTATTGTAGCGGGAGGCCCGCCATCTGAACGCTGTAAAAGATGTCCGTGCACTCCAGCGTTCACAGACACAAGTATTCTTGGAACTTTCAAGATTCCTAACGAAAGAGAACTGTATGAAGTCCATTGCATCAAAATGGAAGGTGGAAGTTGTATTAGCAGTGTTTAGCACTGTACAAATATAAGAGTTCTATTTATACAAAAATATTCCTAATTCTAGGGTCATTAAGAGTGTAAAAACTGTTTGTTATCTTGAGCTCTAGGATTTTACGATGAATCAACAAGTCCAAATAAGTACCCTTGCTGGCTCTAGCAGCGTCGCTTGTATACCCTGCGCGGCCTAGGCTGCTCCGTTTCGAAGTACAGCATGAATGAATAAGTATAGTGCTGCTGCGTTTAATTCGTATTTGCACGGCAGCTGCGGCTCGTGTATCTTTCTCTAGTAAGGTGCAGTTGGAGTTCGGCGTTCGTCCTTTGTGCAGGGTTGCCAGGTTGAAAAGACGAAATGTCGCTAAAAAGTCGTGAAATCTAGCACAGTAGGCGTAAAATTAGTAAGTGTTGGAAGCTGGCAACATGCAGAGACGGCATTGTTCTGACACCACGTACTCGAACTCCAGTGCCTGCGACGTTACCGGATTTCTACATTTTGGAAAAATCGAGGGAACGCAAAGTAGCCGCAAGCTAGCCAAGTAGCCAAGCCACTTTTACTGCAGCCACCGGCGTCAAAAAGTAGCCAAATTGTCGCAAAGTAGCCAAACCTGGCAACTCTGTTAAGACTGTGTTGCTTGCTGTATCCTGTCCTAAAACGCGCACGCACGCACGCACGCACGCACGCACGCACACGCACACACACACACACACACACACACACACACACACACACACACACACACACACACACACACACACACACACACACACACACACACACACACACACACACACACACACACACACACAACTTGTTCCATAAGGAAGGAAGGAAGGAAGGAAGGAACATGAGAGAGCAGAAAGGCAGGGATGTGAACCACTTTCAAATACCGGTATGCTACCCTGCACAGAGGAAAGGGATGGGGAACTTGACAGTCAGGACCCTTATTCACAAAAACGTCTTACGCTAAAAATTTCAGTAAGAGAATATTTCAGCTAATCGCTATGCGGGACATATCATTAGCGGAGCCGGCTGACCAATGGGAAAGTGCACTTACGAAAGTGAAGTTTTTTTAAATTAGACTCCTGAGCTTTCATCACCTGTCCTGAAGCAGCTATTTCTTCTTATTTTGCACGAGAGATCTGCCGACCACGTACATATACTCATGAAGGAAGGAAAAACAAAGGAGGGAGCATGACGTCACGCGATTGAAGCCCACCGTGTCGGCCCAACACGGGATCAAAACGTGAGAGCGTGCGGGTAGGTTTTAGTACTACCGGTGGAGTTCCGTTTTTGAACGTCCTCTGTGAGCCGGCCGGTCTGCGCCGAACAAGCGGGCTTCGATTAAAAGCTACCGGGTGCCATACCCGAAATCTCGGCAAACCTCATTTCTTGCGTGATCTTGACGCAAAAGGTCACGTGTTGGGCCGACACTGCTGGCTTCAAAGCGAGTTGGCTTGCCAAGGCTGGCTGCGTGACGTAATGCTACCTCCTTTCTTTTTCTTTCCTCCATGCTTATACTGATGGCTCAACAACTCTCCAGTGTTTATCCGGAGCTGTGGTTGTCTTAAGGAGAGCCATTACCGTCAGTTTCAAGACAGACCCAACGACATCGACGGCTGTGGAACTTGCAGCTCTTCGCGCTGCATTATGGGTAGTCACTCACTAACAGCCTCGACGATGGTCGATATTCAGCGATTCAAATGTAGCCCTATAAGCTCAGAAGCATGTTGCATAAAGTCCGCAGATGTTTGGTTTGGCTGAGGCTTTTTCAATCCTCAGACTATGTCGTCCAAAGTTATAGGTCTATATTACTTGGTGGCCTAATGCATGGCTTGATCTCTTCATGCGACGCGGAACTTTCGGGCTGTGTCTACAAACGACTGCGGCACAGACGCGTTCACACCGCACGCATTGCCTTGCTCTTCGCTGTGGTCTCTTAAGACCTGTGTATTTTACCATGCGGCTTCGGGCCTTGAGTGAGAGTGAGACGATATATGGAAGGTTGGGAGGTTGACCAGGAGTGAGTCCGGTTGGCTGAAGGAAAGCTGAAGGAAAATATTATGAGCACTAGATAAAGTCAAGAGGAAGGTATATAACAGCTGAATCTTACCGGTACTTACTTACGGAGCAGAAACCTTAGGGTTTACAAAGAGGGTTCAACTTAGATTGAGAACGAGGCTGCGAGCAATGGAAAGGAAAATTATAGGTCAAGAGAGCAGAGCGGGTGAGGAAACAAACGGGTGTTAAGGACATCTTGGTCGAAATCAAGAGGAAGAAATGGACATTGGGCCATGGGCAGGGCATGTAGCGTGTAGGCAAGATAACATCTGGTCATTAAAGAGCAACAGACTGGATTTCAGAGAGAAGGCAAACGTGCGAGGGGGAAACAGGAAGTTAGGTGGGCAGATGAGATTAAGAAGTTCGCCGGTATAACGTGGCCGCAGCAAGCACAGGACCGGGTTGATTGGCGGAACATGGGACAGGCCTCTGCCCTGCAGTGGGCGTAGTAAGGCTGATGATGAGGATGAAGATGATGATGAGAGAAAGTCGGGAGTTGATGTGCTACCTTACGTGGAGATAACCCTTAGTGCCCGTATCGCTCAAGCCGGTTGCCCTCAGGGATTGCAGCAGAGCTTTTATGGCCTTCTGAAAGCGCGATATGCAAGAAGATGGTGCCAAGATAGTGTCCACTGAAAAATACATTCGGGTCTTCCGTATTCCATGTTTGAAGCAACACGGGAAAAATATGTTCAGCCATATATAGGATGAAGCATTCCTGTATAGCGATGTTATTATAATATAGTCATCTGGGCGCAAATAAATGTTGTCGGCGCGTGTGTGCAGAAGGCTTTTAACTTAATTCAAGCGCTTCCGCAAGAAAACTAGCGATGAAGTTGGAGCGGGATGCGGACGGAACATACTCTCAATGTTTCAGGTCCCTATGTGCTCCTTGCCATTCGTCGGCAGCCTTTACACACGATCGGAATGCGAGCGTCCTAACCACTCGGCTATCCAGGCACGCTGGCAGAGCAGAGCATAGCTTTGTATAGTATAGTACAGCAAGGTTGTGGGAAAGAGAAGTGGGAGTGAGGAGGGGAGATGTGAAGGTTAGGAAGAGGGAAAGGAGGATGGGAGAGCGAGTACAGAGAAAGAGAGAGAGAAAGAAAGAAATAGAAGCATAAATAGATAGAAAGAAACGAAAAAAAAAACCCAGAAAAATATACAAGACGAGAGACCGACTACAGGCAGAGAGAGAGAGATATAAATTTGAAAAACATGAAACAAGAGACCAACTACACAGAGAGAGGCATAGAGATGCAAAGACACAGAAAGAAAGAAAGAATAAAGAAAGAAGGAACGGAAAAAAAGAAATAGAAGAAAAAGAGATACAGAAATGAAGAAAGAGAGAAAAGGACAGAAATACAGAAAAAAATAGTTAGCAAGCTAGCGATAAACATATAAAGAGAGAGAACGCGAGAGACCGACTACAGAGAGATAGAGACAGAGAAAGAAATATGAAATGGAAGAAACAGATCAAAAGATAGGAGTCGAAATACCAACTACAGAGAGAGAGAGAGAAAGACATAGAAAGGAAGAGAAAGAGAAAAAAAAGAGAAGAGAAGGAAGATGGAGAGAAAAAGACAGAAGGACAGAAAAATAAATACACCGACAAGGAAAGAGATATAAATCAACATGAGAGAGAAAAAAAAGAGAAAGCACAGCCTTGTATAGCACAGCAAGTATAGTTTGCTGCATGGCGCAGAAAACTATCTTCATGAACCGGCATGCGCTCTCTTAGCTATCAACTTCATCTTCGTCCTCTTCTTCTTCTTCCTCCTCTTCTGCTTCTATTCCACCAGCTCTGCTGTAACCCAGTCTCGCGCGACTTTGTGCAAGCTGCGCAATTTTTTTTAAGTTGGTAAAATGATGTGCGGTCCCTGGTATATCGCGCTTTTCATAACGTAGGCGGGGCTTGCACCGGCAAAATGCAGTAAAAACGGAATCACGGCGACACGAGTTGCGCTTGTACAAAGAGTTACTAAAGCGAACGATAAACATAGATCGTGTTAGCGTAGTTTGTATATAATTGAAACCCACGAGTTGCATCGCTTAAGGGTAATGCTCTCTGTCAGTAAAATAATGTAAGTTATTGTCCATTCAATCCAGGCTGAGCCGTCTAGACATTATCTAAGTGAAGGGCAAGCATCGTTTATTTCTACCTGCCGCTGACAATATTTTTGTCTCCTCTCGGATAGACTTACACGCGAGAAACTGGAAGCGCGGAGCAGTGGAGCGAGGCAACTAACGGGGGCAGGCGAGGCTGGCTAACGCAATTGGTGTTTTTCCCCAGCCTCCGAGCTCGTCTCTACGGCACAATTGCACGCGCAAGGCTGGAGGTCGGTGCGTGCGCCGGCGAGAGACACTGTGTGCCTAACTAAGTTTGCTGCGTGTGCCTCTGGGCACGAGAAAGGCACTCGCATGCTGCCAGCTGGACAGAAAATTCCGCGAATAGCGCACAGCGGCATACGCGGTGGTAAACATTGGGGCCGATCGGTTATACGTTGCTGCCCGGTCCGCGGTCGATAACAAAGTCAAAAGAACAACTTCAGTGAAGTAGATTACAGAAATGTTTTATTGATTCTTCGAAAAGAGGGAGCAGCCGCCGCATCCGTTTGCTTCTCAACAGGATACTGCTCAACAGAAATATGATGGTCGGCCGTTTTATTTTTTTTATTTAATTTCTTTTATTCTACCCTCAGGGTTCACGGTACATTACAGATGTAATGGGAGGGGATATCATACAGGAATATGTCAGTCTAATAATAGGCAAAAAAACAATAATTGAGAACTTAACATGGGTTACACAACAAAGCAGTAATACATGACCATATAAGCACACTTTCACCGACGTACAGTTAATTTATAAGTATACAGTCAAACATACAGCCTAAGTACAGTGCAGCATACGAAAACTGAAACACCCGATGTGGCGTTTAGAACAGCGGTGTCTAGCCAGCCAAACATGGGAGGTAGTCACAAAAATGGCGGATAACGAACTACGCGTTGGCTCAGGTGCAACAATGCTTTTCAACGCCGCGCGATGGAGTTCTGAACCTCCCATTTGTTGGGCTATTGGTCACCACAAGGCGAGCTCATTGGTGATTGGTGACATCAGGACTCCCGAGTTGCCAGTCGAGGTGCTTGCACTCGAAGACTCAGGCGGCAAACAGACCAAATCCGCGATGGAAGGGGTATATGGGCATAGAAACACATTGGTCTGTCGGATGCTCATGATGTGGATCACTATTGGCGCTACCTTTCGATAACGTTAAATGCAATGTCGCGAGTACACAAATTATTATGCCATACATCATGAAAAAGTTCTCGTAAAGCCCCAAACTCGACAGGGCTCAAGTGGTAGATTGGAGGTAATTACAAACCCAGACCTTCCCAAACCGCGTTCATCTCAGAAGGATATATATATATAGACACCTATTCAGACAATAACTGTAAATTATGCGGCTGGACTCACGTACCTCTTAGGCGCATTCTCTGGGAATGTGCGGTTATACGCGAAGAAAATGCAATCTCCCCGTATGAAGCTGCGGCGCGGTGGGCGGCCGCGCTGCACAGCTCAAATCTTCACGATCAACTGTGGGCCATCCAGCAAGCCAGTGAGGCGGCGAGGAGACTGGGTCTCCGGTCGTCCTCGGGGGCGGCCTAGGCCCAGCCCAGGAATTTGCCGGAGTTCTAAAAGTTGTTATCACCACCACCACAAATCAGTCGGCATACGCAAATGGGAGGAATTAAGTGACCCGTCTGCCATACCGTGGCCTAAGCATGTGTTGAAGTGGATAGCTGCCGCGAACCGCCGCCTTAGAGGAACACAGATTTTCAGAATTGGCAGTCATTGCGAGCGGCCTTACTCTTGGTAATCTTGTGCCTGGTAAATGTGCACAGCTCGAGGTAAATGTCAAGTGTGGTCTTTGCCGTAAACTATTATTATTTTAGATCTAAACTTTAATAAATATACAGCGCAACTGCCCTTCTATTATACAGTGCCCGAGGTGCAAACCTTTCGCCAGCTGCAAAAAACCTCCTTGATACGAGGATACCTCGAGTTGCCATGATTACTAGAGCACCACAGGCAAAGTCAGATCAGATACGTAGTATCATCTGATAATTATATTCGTTAAGCCTAAAACATAAATTCTTCCTCCAGAGAACATCAGACTTCTCGAGTCTCCCTTATCATGTTATTTTTTTTTTCAGGGGTAAGAACTTTAGCGCAAACCAGGACGCACCACAAATAGGAGAGGCACGAGACGATCACAGTCCATGTCTCGACCCCTCTTTGTGGTCTTTCCTTGTTTGCGCCGAAGATTTCACCTTAAAAGTTATGTACCAACTATAGTCTTAACCGAAGTATTTTTGTCCCGCCACGGTAGTCTAGTGGTTATGGTGTCGACTGCTGACCCGGAGGTCGCGGGATCGAATACCGGCCGCGCCGGCCGCATTTTCGATGGAGGCGAAATGCTTGAGACTCGTGTGCATAGATTTAGGTGCACGTTAAAGAACCCCAAATGGTCCAAATTCCCGGAGCCCTCCACTTCAGCGTCCCTCATAATCACATCGTGGCTTTGGGACGTTAAGCCCCAACAATTATTATTAAGTTTTAGTCATGTTCTTTTAGAATTTCGCTGCACGCTATACGCCTTCCCTCTACAGAGACCCTCACCCCCGTGCGTTAGCGGGTCATTCGCCGTCGTACTTATGCGTGAAAATTAAGCGTTCCTCATGTATTTGACGTTTGCGCTAAAGATTTATTTGACAGGCACAGGCGGGGGGAGGGCAGGGAGGGGGGGGGGGAGAGTATCTGCTCACGCGTGACTTGCGGTTTCGATATAAGGTTGCACATGCGTGCATAAGGCGAAAAGAGGCGTGGAACATTCACTATGCAATTCTCACTATTCACTCATTTAATTGAAATTATTCGCATAGGCGGCGGTTTAAATATTCATTTTTTCCTTGGGCTATTGAAATTTGGAACGCATTACCAAATGAAATTGTTGAGTGTCGATCTGTGGAAGAATTTATCGCGAAACTGGAACCCTTTTTTGATTGTACATAGGCATTTACTTTGAAATATAAATGTTTGCAGGAACTTGTGTAATTGTATGGTGCTTCTTGAGATGTGATGATTTTTTGCAATATTCTGTAGAGTGATATTTATTGACTATATTATGTTAGAACCCTATGTACATTGTATGACAAATGCAGCAACGTTTCTTATGTTGATTGCTAGAATGGTTACTTGCTAAGCTTCGTTTTGTTTTTGCTTTGTTATCCTTTGTTATCCAACTTTCTCGTTCATACAGTTTTACTATTCCCATGCACAAGTGTACATGTTCTAACCACTTCCTGTATGGGCCTGTACAAAGGCCTACAGTATTGTTAAATAAAATAAATAAATAAATATAAGTAGAG
This sequence comes from Rhipicephalus sanguineus, assembly GCF_013339695.2. NCBI lineage: Eukaryota > Metazoa > Arthropoda > Arachnida > Ixodida > Ixodidae > Rhipicephalus > Rhipicephalus sanguineus. Next base: position 104,144,427 of record NC_051176.1, on the reverse strand, counting down.
TCTTGCGAACGGGTCGAGTTCACTCATTTCTCGAGTCTTCTAGCAGAATGATATTTCCCTTTTTTTTTTTGTCGTCTTAAAGTGTAAGTGCGCTTGCGTCAACTTTTTCTCTTTTGTTATACAGGCTTCATTGACGTGTTACCGTGTCAATATTTCTTGCTCCAGACATAAATCTCGGAAACAACGCACACAATACAATAAGCCTATCATCACTAACGGGCGAGCGAGCAGCTGATTGCACCGATAACTAACAAGGGGCGTTGGTGTGGCCTTGCGTACAACTCATCTCGGCCGCGTACTACGTTGGCGTTTTGTTGATAACACTGGCGGGCGAGTAGTCATTTTAGGGTCGTCACCCCACAGCACTGGCATGTACACACAATCGACTATATAGGTGCGTTATCTGTCACAGCAAATGTGTTTTTAAGGCGAAAGCCTTAGATACCTCATCAAACACGAAAATTGACCGTCGGCATAGGCGGCGTCCACACGAGTGATTCAAAAAATCATCGCGTGATGATGTCATCTATGGTCATCATGATAACTTCACAGATCGCCAAAACGTATGACGTCGCTATGACGTCACTGTGACGTCATCATAGCGTCACATAACGTGACGTCGCATGAGGCATCATCACATGACATTGTCGCTTTACACTGCCTCCGTGATCGGTGGGCCGATCGCGGAGGCCGCGAAAAACCATGTGAGGTGCAGAAATCTTGCAATGCCTCCGATCCCGAAGGCAGTGCAAAACCATGTTAGGTGCAGAAGGCTTTCGGAGGGGGTCAGGGGAAGGATCAATACATCGACTGAAGAAAAATAACAAGATGGCTTTCGCCTTCCAGTCGTCTTAGGTGAATGCATAAATGACCCTGTGAGTTTCATATCTCTTATAGTGTCGTCCGATGTCTGTTGCGACTGCGTGTTGCGTAGAGAAATACTGACCAAGTACTTCCAACATATTCAAAAAGCATTCGTCAATGTATTCATGTCTTAGGAGCTCCGTTTGCCATCGTGTTGCTCGCGTTGCTTCTGGCTATAAATCGTGAGCTGCTAGACTTCAGCACGCCCACTTCTGACAGTTTCGCGAAGTTCTTTCTATAGTTGCTGTCTGTTTTCAATCGACAGGGCGGAAATGGAGTTCAGGGATGACATGTAATTTTACTTGCTAGTGGTGGATAGGTCTTGAAAAGAAGGTGGATTTTTTTTAGCTGGACGGCGTGCATTGCGTCACACTTTTACAACGCTCGCTTAAGCTCTGGACATCTCCTGTTTTGATTTCTGAATTACATTGGATATGTGACAGCACTTGTCGCAGTCTTCTGAGAGCGCGTTGGATATCTTGATTTTATTCGTTACTTCTCGTCGCTGCTTTCACGATGGCTGCAAATTTGGTGCGATAAGAGGAAATATGAATGCGTTGAGCTATTTATGGACAGTTGTTCTTGTTCGATGTATTAGGTGTTCCGTGCCAATACTGGCTTCACGTTTTTAACATCGAAGCTGTTCTTGGTCGAGCCTTTCATGTCCGGGATCTGTGGTAACGCTTGCGGGGATCATAAACGGGTATGCGCCACAGACATTGGGTAAATCCCACTATGCACCACTGGTCCACTAAGAATGAAGGCAACAGTTATCCGAACAGACGGGTATGTGCCACAGAAATCTCTGCGGCATAGAGTTTCTTACAATAATACCTAGAGGGGAATCTGGCGCTAGTGTCTACGCGGGCTCCTTGAGACGCGCTTCAACCACCATGGGAATGATGGGAAGTACAGGCTTCGGATTTGCTTCGGATGGATTAGGTTCTTGAGATTCGCAACGCTTGTTTGCCGAGTGTAAAACAAAGTGATATGAAGTTACTTCCAATTAAAACTTGCTTCATTCTTTTGTATGTGAAACTTATTGCAAAAAGTTTGCGTGACCGTGAGATGGAACTGAAACCTGGACAAATTCAACCACCAGGGTATGTATTGCTCTGCAATTGTGTTCCAGATTTGACATCACCAAATAATGAATTATTTTTGTACAACACTTGAAAAGAAACACGCTTGTTTTTCCCTCGAAAGTACGCATTATCTATTTATGGAAATAACAGTACTGTATTGAGTGAGAAACACTTAACGTATCGTCTGCTGCGATGCCAGGTGCGTCTGTTCAAGTGGTCTGCCTCCAACGCATCTCTTGTTTTGTCGTGAAGTCGAGTCAGAGGAGTGCGACGGTGCGTCTACTTAGCTTCGCCGTCGTTTTGCAGCTGATTTGAACGAGTTTTGGTAAGACGCGCTTATCAAACAAACGTGAAATTGATGCAGTTTGCGGCACTGACATGGAACGCTACATCTGTGCGCAGCGGTGAGTGCACGACGCTTTGCTAAAACTGTCAAATACAACCTGTAAAGCTGCAGCGTCGCAGCAAACCAAGAGATCTAGCGGTCTTCAGCCTCTTTGAAGAACAAAGGCGCTGCTTGAATGCTTTGAAACGCACCCCACTACCCACGCCTCGCGAAGAACGAAACTGAAACTGTAGAAAAAGATCCATAGACAGTTCGCTAGTTAACGCTATCCAATCCGAAGCCTGTACTTCCCATCATTTCCATGGTGGTTGAACGATCGCAGCGCCAGTTTCCTCTCTAGGGTATTGTATGAAACTCTATGCTCTGCGGCCTGTCAGAAAACTATCATCGTCATAAACGCGTATGTTCCGCAGAAATTGGGTAAATCCCACTACACACAACTCCCACTAAAAAGGAACAAGGCAAAAGTTAGCCCAACAAATGGCGTGCGCGTTACCATAGTCGCACCACAGTCACGTGATACTTTGTGGTTATAAAAGGTGGTGGCTATACTACCACTTCAAAGCTTAAAAAGAGTGTTTAATAAGGAGCAGTGATACAACATATCGGAGCATCTTAAGCGAAGGCTTCTTTGTAAACTTGTGTGTGAGTGTGGTATGGTCAAGATGCAATAAAACTATACTACCACCTCAAAGCTTAACAAAGAGTGTGTAATAAAGAGCAGTGATACAACACATCTGAGAGACTCGCAGAGCACAGAAACGCGTTAGCCTGACGAAGGGAACGCCACCAGCTTCGCTGTTTCATCGGTGTCCGCGAAGCGGAGCTGGTTGAATTTTTCTTCGGCCTACTCGCCGAGCCTCACACGGCAAACATCGTTTCCCGGGCTCTAGCCTACCGACTGGTCCTTTCCTCGTGTTTGGATCGACCCCTATAGCCACTGTGCGTACACATCGGGCGTACCCAGTACATAAAAGAAGGCCTTCAGGAATCTGCGCGTTACTGATGCACCTCTAGGCATATTCAGTCTAAGTGAATCTGCGCGAAAGCAAGTGTTCGACCCAAGTTTGCTTAAAGGGATATTACCGGCATCAAAATGCGCACGACACATCGCTATCTCTGAATACGACTTATCGCCGCTCCCGCTTACTTGAATGTAACTTATAAGAACGCCATTTGAAGCTATAAAAAAAAAAAAAAAAACAGAATAAGTTTAGGCGGTAACTTGGTTTATACTGTCACGTGCACCGCTTTCTTAAGGCGAAGTCAATAGACTACATAAAATCAAGATCCAGATGACAAGTGAACTTTTTTTTCGATGCCGTTACGATGTTTGACTGTCTATATTCGCTGTGAAAACGACTTTGCCGCCAAATGGCGGCCATTGCTTCACCACACTAGTTAGCCCTTAAACCTGTCAAAGTAAGGTCTTCTGCACTGACTACATGCACTATTTATCATCATCACCGTCCTTTTATGTGGACTGCAGGACGCAGAACTGTTCCAATGAAATACAATTAACCCCGTCTAGCGCAAGCATGGTTCCATTTTATGCGAACAAACCTCTCAATTTCATCATCCTACCTAAGCCCCTACCATTCTATGCTGTGTTTCCCATCTGTGTCTATTCCGCTGCTCTATAATTCAATGACCACCGATTTTCTCTCCCGTGCATTGCCTGGCCCCGTTATAATCTATACCACAGGCTGAAATTCTAGACTACATGCCCATAGCCACGCTCCGGTGCTACAGATCTTTTATGCATATGTCGCGCCCCGAAGTTTTCGGTGCGCGCTACTTATCGTAAGATATAAAATTGATCATTGATCTTAACGTGATTAATGACTGATGTCGATGACAGCAGCGATCGCTCGTAATCGCGGAATATATCTTTAATAATTCTTGAAGTAAACGAAGTCGCATCGACCCGCTTGACTGTGCAATCATTGACCACAACACGGGCTACATCGACAACGCCTCATAACTGGCGGCGCTTAGTTCACAGTAATGCGGTAAGGAAACGTCAACATTTCATGTGTCATAATTTCACGCACACCATGCGCAAACTTATCCGTTGGGAAATAATTAATGTTTACGCATTAGGCGCTGTGGCTGAAGTAAACCGCGATTAGTTTGTAACGACGTCACAATTACGAATTGAGGTATATCATTAAAAGCATGTTTCCTTTCCCATATTGCTTCTTCTTCTAGAGAACGACAGAGTAGTTACAACCGTACGAAGGATTCCCTAGTGCACGCGAACATGTGTAAACACGGCGAGCGCGAACATTCGGCGAAGAACACTGATTCGAGTTTATGAAAACATGTTATTGGGGCCCGTGTGAAAGATGAACGATTAGTTTGCGCACCACTTTGCAAGGCAAATATTTGTGCAATCTTTGTTGTGGTTTTTGTCAACATTAGCCGGTATTTGTGTTATGCCAGCGGTGCACTTCGTGTACTCTCCTTCTTTTTCATTTTCTTAGAGTGATGTTTCTCGCTGCCCTTTTAATTACTAAATCCAGGCTTTATCTGTCATAAATATGCACACCAGGAAGCGTGAAGCGGCGTTTTCTTTTCTTTTTTCTTTTTTAATGGCAAGGGGGGGGGGTGTCGTCATGGTTTTTTTTTTCCTGGCTTGCGAGTCTTACTCCGTAAAATCCCCTCGCAAAGTCCTGCTTTATAAAGTGGACGATCTATTCTGAAGTCTTTATTCTTTTCAATAATAAATGCAGGGGTTTTATGTGCAAAATCACAATATGTATACGAGGTATACGCCGTAGTGGGGGGCTCCGGATCAATTTCGACCACCTGGGTTCTTTAACGTGCGCCTACATCTAAGTAGTCGGGTGCTCTCTGCGTTTCGCCCTTACCGAAATGCGGCCGGCGTGGCCCTTTCGTGTTTTTCAAAAAGAAACACCGATTCCCTAAGCAATTCCAGAAATTTCTTGCTTTTGTTCTAATTATATATTAAACGAACGGGTAATGAAGCCCAGGAAAGTGTACCCTACTCTGCTTCAATATTTGTAGGCTTCATATGAACATAACGCATAAATAAAATAGCCCAAAGCGCAGCCCGACTCCCACCGTCAAACTCTTTCTTCGCCTACATTATTTTCCCGTACCTCCATATATAGATTACAAATAACTTGTCCTATGATTTCCTGGGCTTCAATATATGTGTGGATCGCATGGTTGTGTAAGAAAAAGTGGGCCCATAAATCAGTTTCCCTTATTGCTCTTTTTGTGTAAATTTATGATGCATAATTTATTTTTATTTTTATTTTAACACGAAGGTGTTTTATGCCGGGGTCCACCACGGCTCCACTGACGCATTTCCGTCACGGATATGACGTTGTAAAATATAAAGACTAACATATGGCAAAGAAAAAAACTATAAGAAAAAGTTCCGTCACCGGGGGTCGAACTTACGACCTCTGGATCGCCAGCGCGCAGCGTGAAACGACTCCGCCACGGACGGCATGTTCTCTGCTATGCTAACGGCGAGCTATTTATGCGAACGTCATGCAGATTTATGCGAACGTCATGCAGATCCTCAAAAGGTGGTTTGTTCCGTTGCGTTAGTGCAACTTTAACCGCTCGTACGTATGCCTAACACGATCTAAAAAGCATTTGGCCTTGATCGGCTGTATATGTACCGTTATAAGATCAGTGAGCGCACTTGTCCATAGTGCTGTGTGTGGTCGTCGAACCCTCCGTTCACGAGAGTCATATCAGTGTAGGTGCCGCTCTGTGGTTCAAGCGCATTGCAAAGTGCACTTGGCGTTGCCCTAAAGATGAGAAGTATTAAATCTCATGTGAATATAGCCTTTTAGCGGCGCGGTGGTAAAAAAAGGCTCGCATGTACTTGAGCGTTGTGGTTAGGTGTTGTTTATACGTTACGCGACGAGCTTTAGTTGTGTACGGTCCTGCTCTCACTAGAGAGAAATATTTCTGTTAAGTCACGTCTGACACTTCAGTACTTAAATTGTCCCCTAAAAAGAACAGAAAATGAAATGACACGGAAATCTCAAAACTGAGTTGCCTTGCGCAATTTTGACTTGTGGCGAAATTTATGCAAAAACACCCGTGTACTTAGATTAAGGTGCGCGTTAAAGAGCGCTGATAGTCAAAATTAATCCAAACGGCGTAGTTTACATTTATGTCGTAGTAATTTCACGCGAAGCCACATCTGTTTTTCTTTATATTATCTTGAGCGTTTGTGTTGCGTTGTTTAGATTGACAGAAGGCAGCGGACAATATTCGTATGAAAAAGCGTATTTTGGTCCCGTGAAATAACCGGACCTTTGTTCCATTGCTGTCGTGCAAGTAATCAATCGAAGAAATTTCCATGTTGTACAGTTACCTTTGTGTACTGTTACTGGAATAAAAAACAAGTGTGTGCGTGTTAAACGTCTCCGTAGCGCTAAAGCGCTGTCAGCCACGTAGCTGTCCTCAGTAAACTTATAAACTGTCCTACATTTCATGGAGAACTGAATAAGAAATGCGAATGAATATTTGAGCACGCAGTGCACAACGTGCTATTTCAATTTATCGCGCAGGAATACGGGCTTTCTTTCTGTTGAGGGGCTTCCAAATGAACAAGAAGTAAATAGTTAATTCAGTCGCGCGATGCGTAGTAGGTGGAACACAAGCTAAACATGTAGAAATAAAACAACAAGAAAACGTCGCCCATTGCGAAAACGCCGACTGTCGCCGAAGGCGAGCAACCCGTTCGTTGGCAGAATGCGCTTCTCTCACAAGTAATTGTAACGTTCGGCGCGCTTCGTGCATTAATTCGGGAATGAAGAGCGCACATATTACCACAAAGCTGCAGTAAACTCATTTTGTTTGCCGGAAATCGGGTCACATCGCTCACAACGAAGCGCTCTTGGGCACGTTTGTATACGCGCCGACAACCGCCTATCCACACTAGCGCGGCGACGGTGCTGCCACCTGTAGCCCGATCTCGCGGCGAATAGCCAGTTTCTTTTGCTGCCCTTTTTATAGTGATGGACAAAAACTCAGCGACGCACCAGGTGGTCTACTGGTTATGGTGCTTGGCTGCTGACCAGAAGGTCGCGGGATCGAATCATGGCCGCAGCTGCCGTATTTCGATAGAAGCGAAATGCTAGAGGCCCGTGTGCTTAGACATAGGTGCTTGTTAAAGAACCCCAGGTCGTCGAAATTTCCGAAGCCCTTCACCACGGCGTCTCTCATAATTATATCGTGGTTCTGAGACGTAAAACTCCAACAATTATTAATATTATAAGAACGCAGCTGCGGATCCATCAGAAAACCGTGAAAGTCTCTTGCGTCAACAACTTGTGTGCGTGTGTGTGTGTGTGTGTGTGTGTGTGTGTGTGTGTGTGTGTGTGTGTGTGTGTGTGTGTGTGTGTGTGTGTGTGTGTGTGTGTGTGTGTGTGTGTGTGTGTGTGTGTGTGTGTGTGTGTGTGTGAGAGAGAGAGAGGAGTCTAAGTTTCTTTCCTTAAGGGATGAGAGAACGAAATATGTAATGAAGTCGCACTTCCCGTAACAACAAGTGGAGTCGAGTTATCAGCCATGAGGCAGTGCCGACCTTTGTCGTCCAACTAACCCATGCGACGATCGGTATTTCTACCCGTCAGGCGATACTGTCAGCAAATAAACATTGATTTGCCATTTTCCTTCCCCATGCGCCGTCTCTATCTGAATGGAGTGGGGCCATCGCCTTGACAGCACCGATCTAAACGCGGCCTTTCAAGCTGTAATCGTGAGCGACAGGTCTAAAATTGACTCCTGCTTCTGCAGTTCCTGGGTCATCAGATATCCCTGCTTTCGATGGGAAATTCCGTGAACCTTTCTATCAGTTTCCTTTGTTTTGATATGCTTTTGCCTAGTCTGCTCATGAAATAAGCAATTACGAGCGATACGGCAGACCGAAGATTATACTGCCACGCGTACGATATACGATATACGGCGCCACACACCAGAGACTGCCTTTTTTACGGCTATTGGAGGCATTAGTTATTGTCACTTTATAAGACTAAGGTTCCCTTGCCACCTCTCAATCAGCGTAAAGTTTGTCAGCAAAATATTTGACCTTTCATTGTGTCGCAGCGTACCTTCTCGCATTGCTCGTTGCGCTGAGTGTCGTTTAACTATGTTGATTAAAAAAAGAAATCGTCGAACCCGGAATCGTCGCTTGACTCAACGTTTCGACAAGTGTGTATTTGTCTTTTTTAGGACAGCAAACTGCTTTCCTTAGCAGCATGCTTATGCGCACTTTGCTCACTCTCCCCCAACCTCAAATGTGGAGGAGCAGAAGAGAAGGCATGTATGTAAAGGAGAGAAATGGAGAGGAGGGGGCTATTGTGATAGAGGGGTTGGACGAAGACCACTCAGCGCCAAATAAAGTAAAAATGTGTTCACAAGAAAACGACGTTTCGGCTTCGTCATCGGAGCCTTGTTCACCAAAACGTCTTTTTACAGCAAATATGCATGTTGCTAGGCTGTGTCTGCGTGTGTGCAAAAACCTCTAGCGCAGGTATGTGACACAGAAACTTGGCAAACCCCACTACTCAACAGTCGTCCACTAAAAATGGAGAAGTCGTCCACGGGAAAAAAACTTACGCGTCACAGAAATGGGCAAGCTCCGCCGCTCCCCACTGGTCCACTAAAAATGAAGAAGGGAACACACGGACGGCAAGCACCCATTCGGACCGTGCATGAAACACCAAGCGCATGCGGCAAGCCAGACAAGACGACGCATGACGCCGCAAACACATATCCTGCACAAGTGGAAAACTTTAAAGGAGCATATGCTAAATTCAAAAGGGACTTTTTGGACCGACATTTCGGATTTAGTTGCATGGTGTGCGATCGGCTGAAGCTCGAAATTCTGTGTCACCCCTGTGTCGTGTGTCAAACAGCTTCGCTGGTGAATCACACTTCACAGAGTGGAATGGCTCCGCAATTTTGTTGTGAATGCACTTTGACTTTGGCCGGCGCTGTGTGTTTTTTCGTCCATGTTATTTCCTGACCAGACGGGATTCCGTCGTACCCTAGACTACAGATAGAGATGTTGCCGTAATAAATAATTGATACACCGGTTTTCGTTACATGTACGGGCGAAAAAGAAGGGGGAGAGGCATGACTTTGAGCCACGATTTCGTTGGGGTTGAAGACAAAGGTGCAACTGTACGTTTCCAAACAAACAAAAAAAAACAAAAAAAACGAAAAAAGCATCGCAGGGCTGGCCGCAACTAAAAGTGAGAATTTCATGGTAATAAGATAAGCCCACATACACGAAATCTCAGCACACTAGCAAGACCTTCCGGCGCTTAAGCGCATATTAGATCAGTGACATTTTTCGTCGATGCAATGCCAAGCGATTTCTTATTTGACCGTCTTGTATATATTCTGCACGACTCGGGAGCCGCATGACGAAGGTTTGTGTCTCACTAATGTATTAATTTCTATCCTTTGCAGGTACGTACGTTCCCGCTGTATCACATCCACCGTAGCAACATGGCGTAGAATGATGGACTTTCCTTCGCAGGCCCGCATTGCAAGGGTAAGACTTGCCACGTTCAAAACTGAGCTGTAGCAAAGGTGTTCATGTGAGGCGTTACACGTTCCTTGCGCTCTGTTATACGAACACAGCCATGCTGAAATATACACACTGATTTGGATGCTTTGGCTGGGGTCGGGCCTTTATCAAGAAATGTTTTTTGATAAAGGCAGATCCCCTACCGAAACTGAGAAATAAACTTATACTTTTCAACGTGGACTTGTGCAAATATCGATACAGTCGCCAAATACTCGTTACGTCAATAGTACGTGCAGTATATATTAAGGAAAGGGACGACGAACTTTTCTGGTGGACCAGCTGACAACGTTAATACGCATTTCCAGAAAGTTGGAAGTCCATCGTCGTTTTCTCAAAGTTATATCGAATCCAGCGTCAAGAAGCGCCTAAAACGATATACAGGGAAACCTCGGTGATACGATCACAGCTCATACGAATTTCGGGGTCATACGAAATTTTCGTTGGTCCCGGCCAAGGCCCGTTGGCCTGCAGTGTAATAGAGTACGGTTGTTGCGAACCGATTTTCACCCAGCGACGTTGGATACGAACGTACGCTACCGCCCAGGTACGAAACGGTGCTGTCCGCGCTGACGCGGAAGAAGCGCCAAGCACGGGCGAGCGCGGGAATGCAAGCGTGGGCATGCGCGCCGCACCGCCAAATTGTCAGAACCACAGTGTAAGAAACTTTTCTTACGGTCAGATTAAACCTTCAGAGACGCGTCACGGCCTCCGAGATTGTGTGCGCATATCTCTGAGGCTCTTATGTGCCTCCGTGTGCCTTCGCGTTTAGATTACAGAGGACATTAGCGCCATGCTTTTTTTTTCTAACACGTCGACGCGGGCTGCTGTCGTTCTACTGTGTTTACACGTGCCCGCCTCCTGCATCAGACGTCCTATGAAAAGTGGACGAGGACCGAAAGAAGGCGTGGACGGTCTTGGCGAAGGAGTCAGGCCTCACAATATCAGCATGCGCGACCGTTGAGTTCGCACTTGTGCGGGCACGGCTGTGAATCTCCCCCCCCCCCCCCAAAAAAAAACATCCCCAACACCTCCGCGATGACAAAATCATAACACAGGGCCGTGGTTTTGTAATTTTGTGGCCTTGATCCATCGCGTCAAAGCGCTTCTTTCGTTACTTGCGCTGCAGTACTCCGGTGTCATGCAAAAAAGCATACTAAAATTTGGAAGGGGCTATTCTGTCGCGGGTCACAACGCACCTGGTTCATTAATTAAATACGCGCGTACGGGCCGTATATTTACGAGTGCTAATAGGATTGCCGACATCTAAAAACTTAACTGACAATCATTCGGGGTTCATCCTGACGTTGCTGCGGCCCTGAAAAACAATAAATGAAAATGTACGCCAGCTTTCTTTTGTCGCATGCTAATTTTCCATGCTTTCCGGTGATACGAATTTCGGATGATACGATTATTTTCGGTGGTCCCATGAGATGTGTATCAGCAAGGTTTCACTGTATACAGGTTGGTTTTTTTAGACGATGCAGATTATTTATAAAAATCCTATGACAGTAAGGCTCTTGTCGTTTTAGCACACGCACTCCACGTCGAGGAGGAACAACTTTGCCGCAGTTAAAATGACACTGTTACCACGAATTAACAAAATCTCGTTAATTAACTTTTTATTAATTGGATTGAGGGCAGGTGTTTATATTAGAAAGTTGTAGTGCGTGTCAATTTATGGCACACCCATTTTTAAAAATCACGAAGGAACAACTTAGTTGTAGCGCGATATATATATATATATATATATATATATATATATATATATATATATATATATATATATATATATATATAATCTTTTTTTTCGCGCTGCAACTAAATTGTTCCTGATGTACGGTTTGAACTTACCTCCCTTGGCACTCGTCGTCCAACCTACCGCTGGGCACCGCGTTTCGCGATGCCCTCGAGGAAAAGTGTGCGGCGCCGAATGTTAGGCTTTAGAAGGGGGTGGTGCGCCGTTGGCGTCTCGTGGCGGTGGCAGAGAAAACGCCAATGGAAGGCACTTGACCGTGGCCTAACCAATTGGGTGGTAGGCCTCGGAAGTACGCTACGGCAGAGGAGGCTCGTCGAGGGAGAACCGAAGCACAGCGTGTAAAGCGGCGAGAGTCAATACGTGTACAACAACCGTATGTTTATTTATTGGTGTTTGGCTTGCACTGTACATTTGGAACACTTACTGGCGACGAGCATGCTGCACCTTTAATCACATCACTACGTTAAGTGCTCGCATGTGTTGTTTAGGAGGCCGACATCAAAGCGCCACACGTGTACTTCACACTACGGCTTGTAGTGTCTTGCAGGAAGTCTGGTCCCTGATTGTATAACATAAAGGGACACTAAAGAGAAAAAACTATTTTTATCGTATTAGTAAATCATCGTTTCGGAGTAACAAAAAACTGAGAAGACGCTCGGTAAGCGAGAAAATGCGCAAAAATAAAATGCGGGTGACGACACCACCTTGAAGTTCCTACGCCAGCTCGCTGTGACGTCATATATTTTGACGGCGTCAACTTGAGGCTGAATAGTTCTTAATCGAAAAAAAATGATGTCATTGTACTCTGAACGGGCCAGAGAGCTCACGCGCCATGTTTTAGAAAATTTCATGTAGGCAGTGCGGCCAAAATACGATAAAGCTATTTGAAATCCGTGAAGTCGCGCGGAAGTTCATGTACAGAGAATGTGGCACGAAATTTGAAAAGGAAACATTGACCTCTGTTTTCTTTTCAGTTAATAAACCTATGGCAGTGAAAGTAATGACAGTAGACTTTTAAAAGAATAATTTATCAGTCTCAATTGATTCATTGTTTGACTCCAGTGTCTCTTTAATGCGTTGCCAAGTGTGCAACATGCTGCCAAACTTTTTATTGTGATAGCTATTATATGGACACTCTCGGCTACTTTTTTCCGTCACCTTCGTTTTCCGTATAAAGTCCAAATCGATAAAATCGCCCCGTACGTCGTATGTTCTACGTGCTAGATAAGGCGCGGGACCGCTGCCGACGAACATGGCTAAACCTGAGACAAAACGAGCCGGCCATCTCCGTCACGCGAAGGGCGCATGCGATAATATCATCCCGCGTGCGAGAGCGGCCGTCGATCACTCCTCAAGCAGAAAGGAAACGCCCCGCCCATCTTTCGTCCCGCGAAAGGCGCGTAGGTTTAATAGCCGGAGGGGTGGCTGCGTGCTTCTGGGAAGAAATGCGGGCTTTGACTTACAGGGCGTGGTGGCTTGCGGCCGTGCGCACCGTGTATCTTTTGTGGGGATCAGCAGACAGCCCATACCTTTGTACGTGCTGTGCTCACACCGCTTCCTCCGCGTTAAAGGGGCCCTGCAACACTTTTTGAGCAGGGTCAAAAAGCGCTGCCAATCGGGAGTCGAGGCTCCCGAGAACACGCGAGCCAAATATTATAGCGAAGCGAGCGGCCTGGAACTTACAATAAATTCTCAAAGTCAGCTGAAAATCGCTCCCTCTTCTCTCGACAAATGATGTATTAGTCCGCAATATATGACGCGATTGTCAGCAGTTCCACCATTGGCTGATGTTATAATCACGATAACAACCTCACTATTATCTTCGTTTTAATTTTGAGTTCAATAAGTAGATAATATGTATGTTTATATTGTGTTATGCCGTTAAAACACCGAACAAACATTAATATTAGCATTTTGCGGTCTCACCGACAGCTCGTCTGCTCGTAGTTGCGTGGTTGCGTTTTCTTCACCATGCGCAGTGCCGAAATCGTGAATATTTCTGTGCTTTTGACCATCGCCGGTTGCCGTTGAGAGTGGCAGCCGTTCGAGTGTTGCCTCGTCAGCTGGAAACTGCATCGTCGGCACGTTCTCACGACCGACCGAGGCAGCGGTGCAGCATTTCTCCGATAACAATGCTGGCGCTGGCTAGTTTAGGATACCTGTGTTCGCTGTATGGCGAGAGTCCCGTTCGCTGTCTGTTCAGTATGTCATCGAGCCGTACCTCGGCGTATCCTCCCCGTAGTCTCACCTTCCCGAGAAACCGCGACACAGCAACCAAGCAGACTCGCATTTTCACGGTAGCTGCAGACAGCCGGGGTATGGGTCCGCGCCGGCCCGATGCCCCACGATCCTTTCTTCTAGTCTTTAGTTCTTTGTTGTCAGCCCGCACTCGCTGTGCGCCCGCATTCGAAGAGCAAACAGCATCGAAGTACCGCCACTGGGAGAAGGGTGCACGCAGCTTTGCCGTGTTGAATACGATTCAAGCGCGAGCAGTGCGACGAGGCGGTGTATCGGAGTGTGGGTCGAAACCCATCTCAGCTGTCATTCGTTCCAAACGCGCACGCAGGTTTGCGTCCATGGTTGGCAGAGTGATGAAAACACTACGGCAGTTCGAGGTGCACACCCAACATTACCAAACCGACTCGCAGTTTTCAAGCACGCGCGATACACGGTGCGATGGGCTCCGCTCGACGACGACCACGCAAGCCGACCGGAAGTGGCGCCACAGACCACGTGGTTGTGCCGAGACGCCAGAGAGAATAAAATGAAGAAAAAAAAATGCCGCCGGCGCTGACGTAACTCTTCGGCGCCTCCTCGCACCTCCGCCCTCCCTCCCTTCACGCCCCGCGCAGCTTTCCGCGCGCTCGCGGCGTTGAGTGGAGGGAGAAAGCTGCGGAACGTGATCTCTATAATTTGGTAACACCACTTAGACTTGACGGATTCGAAAAATTCTTGCGGCATATGACTCGTGAAGAGTCATACGTCAATAATGAGACTATTCCAATATAACTAAGAAAGGTGTTGCAGGGCCCCTTTAAAGCGATGACAGCAAGCAAACCGCTTCGCTCGCTGGAGCGTCCGTATTTATTGTACGCCATCGTTTTGTAGAGTTACACCAGATCGGACCCTAAAGGAGTTTCCTGATAGCCTTACTTCGTATAACATTCCAAGTTGTTGCTATCGCATTCATTGCTTCGCCTTTGCAGCGAAACTGAGACATTTTCTTCAGTGATGAGAACTGTAGTTTGGGAGACAAGGTAAGCAAGAGTAGGTGTTCCCAGGCGCATTGCAGGCTGATCTCGTTCCCCGCTTTCTATATATTTTACGAGTTGGTGTAAACCTACCGATAAGCTCACTAGGGCCCGTATTCTGAAACGCTCCTTACCTCAGTGAGGGGGCCTTAACTGCTTGAGGACGCCTTATCGCGTATTCTGGAACGCTCCTTACTAAGGTTCCCTCACTGAGGCCCTCCTTGGTGCTCCCTCAAGTTAAGGTAGCTCTAGGGCTACCTTAAGGCCTCCTTACCTTGCTACTTGCACTGAAAGGGCGCCTCTCTGCAGTACTTTGTCAGCGACAGTGTGTCCGATCTCTTATTTTCGATCGATGCCTCGCATTTCTGCACAAGCTCGCTCTAATTGTATCCTCGTCCTTGTTAAAATTGCTTGCCAGGCGTGTTTTCGAGCGTGCGGCCGAACGGCTGTCAACATTTTTCGTTAATAGGGAGTTTTAGCTTGTAACGTATACTTCTTTACGTTACCGTTACCGGATTACGTTTACCGTTTTACCGGAACTCGAGTTTTAGTACAGTTTTTTAGCTGCCCAAACGTAAACCTTTACGTACGTACGTAAACCTTTACGTTTGCGCAAACCACTAAGTGGTGATGATAACAGCATTTAAACGACATTTAATTTAGATAATATTGCATTACGCTGCGGCAAAATCATAAGAGAGGTTTTTAGCGTGTGTAGTATCCCGGTATAAGCGAAGGTGTGTAGCAATACCAGGTTACCGGACGATGGTGTCGACATCTTGTGACGTTTCGCGCAACCACAATCATGCACACGTTTGTTTTTGCTTAGTGTTCTCGAGGGGAAAAAATGATTAAAAAGGCAACTCATTCGTAATAATGCCGCTGCAAGGCATTTACATTGGGAGTAGAATGCCCGATGTTTCTACAATAACAATTTTGTGCTCGCCTGGTACACCTTGGCCCCGCTAGATGGCGCCACCTATCCAGCCTGTCAGCGTCTTTAGGCTTTTTACGTTTGCGGATTCGGTATTCTAGGTCGCTCTAGGCTCGGTAATCCGGCTGAAATAAGGCGATCGTAAGTGGCGCTCGCACTTCGGCTGGAGTCTCCGCAAAGCGGATATCGTGAGTAGCCACGAACGAAGGTGTATTTGCGAGACAGGGCCGTAAACGTAAAGCCTCTCCGGCGAGTAGTTTACGTTCCGTAAACCTTTACGTTCCGTAAAGGTTCGCGCATGCGCAGATTCCATCCGGTATCCGGTAACACGGTAACGTAAAGAAGTATACGTTACAAGCTAAAACTCCCTAATATTGCGCAGCTCGAAGAGAACAAGGCATTTTACAAGAACAGAGAAAAAAAGAACAGACTCAAGGAATGCGAAACGGTAGGCCCCCCCTCATCGCCCACCGTTCGTGCTGCCGTCTTCCAGGAATGACAGTTCTTGTTTGGATTAGGCTAACAATGGCATTCTTCACATGCCATGCGGGCTGCTTCCACAATGAGGCAGGTGCGGTCTTCCGGGTAACAGAAAATCACATTGGTCTTAGCAAACACAGGGGCGCAGCCGCACGCGCTACAATGTATGCCCAGGCAACCCTCCTTTCCTTTTCTGCGAATTATCTCAGCCATTGAGATTAGTAATCCGTCGTGATACAGGCGAGTGACCTGTGCCTGAAAGTTGGCGCCTACTCTGTGGCAGCACGACTATTTTAACGCGTTGTAGAAGCAAGCCCGAACAATAACCCTTTTGACAATTTTACTGTGCGGAGTTGAGCCTGTACGTGCCTGGTTCATATGTCCAGCAAACATGATCACGGGTGAAATCGAGCTTAAGGTCAAGGAACCCGACAGAATCCTAGGAGGGCATATCACGTCTTATGACGGGCGATATACATTCTTCAAATATTCCGACCATTTGTGACAACTCAGAATGCAACTCCGAGGCTGTAATAAGACTACTAATAAGTCGTGCACATATATCTGAATACTTTCAGGACTTGGGTTCCTGGGAACCGCTGCTGTAAGATTTTCTCGTTTAGCAAAAAAAAAAAAAAAAAGAAAGGTAAATCCACGAAGGCGCGATGCGCGACCCGATAGACGCGCCCTTGTATTGAATGTAAACATAATAATTTACTTGGACATAAGTACATTCGAGTCAAATTTGCACCAAAGTGAGGAGATTTCACAAGTTTAATCCTAGTCGGTTATGAAAATCAATCTCACCCACGTCTTCAACTCTTTAAACGATCTTTATTACTCGCTCCCACATAACAGGCCGTTGAAATGCATCAATGAACGTAATGAGCTCCAAGGTTACTCGATCATACTGTTTTTGTCTGCTGCAACAGGCGAAATTTAAGTAAACGGGAAAGGCTGTGCACCCATATCACGAAAAAGCAGTGTACATTATTATTCATCCTTATGCACAAAAAATATTCCTTTATTCTTGCTTGAAAACGGACGTTTAGTCAGTAGTTCACACGTAAAGCAGTGTACACGTTTCGTTATGACTACAAAATATTCCTTATTGTTGCTTGAAAACGGACGTTTAGTCCGTATTTCACACGTACTCTCGATCCCAGACTTGTGAAACACGCGCCTTACCTTACTGAGGCGGCCCTTAAGAAAGGAAGGTTGAAGGAAGCTCTCAGAATACGCTGGCTCCCTCAAGGAGCTCCTTAAGATAAGGAGGCATGAAGGGCTCCTCACGTAAGGTAAGGAAATGGTCTGAGGTAAGGAGCGTTTCAGAATACGGGCCTAGGTCTTCTATAGGTACAGGCAAACTCATTCAGTCTTACTTTCGGCAAAACTACTTTGGATTCCTTCCCCGTATAGCTAAGTGCGTGTTATTTCATTCTCGAATAGCCCGCAGAACCACGGCGCCTTTGCGTGCAAGTCACTCCCTGAATTGCGACCGCATGCACTTTACCCCCCCTCCCCTTTCTTTTCTTTAACTGCGACAGTGTATACCTATAAGAGCTGCAAAACGGTTCTTGTCTGTACTTGTATCGGCCTAGCAACTTCGCCTACGCCGTCCTCGCTATCGAGTTGTCGTCTTTAGGCCATCTACCTCTTCGTCCTCACCACATGGTAAAGCAATCGTTTAGCCACGACTGCCATTAGGGAATGAACCCATGTCCCTGCAGTACTAAATGCAGTTAGGAGGCAGACGCTATAACCAGTGAGCTAACGGACAACATTCGTTCTGGTTATTTGCTCGCCCCGCGGGACATTGAAGACTCAGGAAGTCCACGCACGTATTTAAGAGGCAGCATTAAGTAGTACTGTGTAGCCAATAAAGTCGAGGTTACAACGCATCGCAAAAAGTACGACCGCAAATTACACTTGAGCAAATGGCGATGCCAACCTGCTGTTGTCGCTGTAAATGAGTTCAGAGTCATAAATATTGCTCGATCGTGCTTATTTTCTTCAAATACTCATTAATTTTTTTTCATTGCGATATCAGTTATATGGACACTCTCGGCTGCTTTTGCCGTCGCCGTCCATCGGCGCTGTCGCCGTCAGGGCCCGTATATGTATATGTATGCATATATACATAAAAGCCTCAAAGAAACATAATTCAGAAAAATATTTGCCGACGCGCGGAATCGAACGGGCGACCTCTCGCTCCGCAGCACGCGGCGTTAGACGGCTAGGCCACGAAGAGTCTCTCAGCATGCTAACGGCGAGCAATTTATATACACCATTTACTTCAGCATGCTTTCTTGGTCACCAGCGAGATGGAGCGAAGAGCGCGCGGGGCGCGCTTTAAGGTCGTCGCCCCGCTCGTTGCCATTCGTGCGCGCTTCCTGCCACTTCGATGCTCTTCGCCCTAGAGGGCGTCGTCGCCTGCGCGCGCGCTTATCTCGGGGGATGGGGGGGAGGGGAGGCTGTATGTCTTGTGCTTTCCCCACGATGTCCGCGCTGAAGTTACAGAGCGTACGAAGGTCACTTCACTCGCTGCAGCGGCTGCGTTTGCGAAAGGAGCGCGCTGTTCGAACAGAAATAAGTAACAACTGTGACAGTCGTTAGTTCGCGCTCGTCCTGTGTGTACCTGTGCGTTCGTTTCGTGCGTCCTGCTTTATGTTTGAGTAGTGCGCTTCAAGTGTCGAGCTGTGACGCATGATAGTTCACCCTCGTCCTGTGTATGTTCTTTTCGTGCGTCCTTCGGGCTTGAGCGACGCGCTGGAAATTTCGAGATGCTTCCCGTTCTTCGCGTTACATTCCAATTTATTGCTATCGCATTCATTGCTTCGTCGACGCGGCGAAACTGTGACTTTTTTTTCTTACTGAAGAAAATAGGAACGTACTTTGTCTCTTGGCTTAACACTGCACGTAAAGTCCTTGACTTGGTGTTTCTTGCTTGCATGAAATTTGTGCAGTTACGCATTGTAAGATGAATCAGTAATAAAGAGAAACTTATATTTCCGAATATTCCTATAAAATGTCTAATCTAATGAACTTGGATACCGAGCGAGGTTTCTTCACGAGTGAAAATGTGTGTTCTCTAACAGCGATTCCTCATCTCATATTGAATCTCGGATGCCATGCCCCGAGTCTGTGCCTAATCTGATCACTTCAGTTATCGAATATAAGCTGGACGACTGTTGCACGTATTTTTCGTACCGCAATCGTGTCTCTCATATTATTACAATTACGTAGATTCACGCTAAACTGATGTCAGTCTCCTAAAGGTACGATGATATATTCCACATGACCGTGCCACGATAGTTCGTCTGTATTTTAGTCGTGCATATCCTATAGCTAGTGGTGGCACGTGACTGCTTTCGAGCGATTTCCTTTTTTTTCTTTTTTCGTATATATATACATATAAGAGTTCTCTGGTTATCTAATACATATTCGTAACTCCACACACAAATTTTTCATACGACGACGATACCGCCTTTCGAGCACGTGGAGACCACGAGAAGTACAGCTTTACTTCGCTATGCACGTAAAAACCTTACTACCAGCTTCCTCAAGCAAAATATGCTGCATAACTCCTAATATGTTATAAGCAAGCGAATGTTAGAAGCATTTTTGAAACTAAATGCGCCAGCGGGAAAAAAAGCGAGACACAAAGATGATGTGCTTGTAAAAGTAACAGCCGACAAGCTATCGGTTAACCGGCAGCAAATTCACGGTGCATTGGCTGCCGTTTCCCGACTTTGATGTTCGCTTTGCCATGCTTCCATTTACGATACCCGTAATGCTATCTCATGCATTTGCATTATTGCGTGGGTGGCTGCGTACGCTAGCCAAGGGGGTTCTTCGTCTGTCAGTTGCCTTTTTATCCGCTGCCTTTAATCTTGTACAAGCCGCTAGAACTTCGATCTGAAATCTCTGCGTACGCTTCTGGCTGCCACCGGCCGCCTCCATTCAGGCGCTGTCCATGAAACATAGAAGGGAACATAAGAAGAAGTTTGGCGGCGGAGACTGATGCAAGTCAGAAGGAGCAGCTTGTGGGTCCGGGGAATCATGGCGCTGTCGTATGCTCGCAGGAGCCAAATCTATGTCGCTAGTGGCGGTTAAATTTCAGCATCTGAGAAATCATGCAACCTATGCCAAATGTATACAGGCGAAACACATTTCACGTTTTGCGGTACACTGAAGGCGTAGTGACGAATCCTGCATGTTTAGCCTTTGAAAAATGGGATTGTCTGAGAAACTTACCGAAGTGTGCCAGCTATTCGGCAGCGCAACCTATAAAGACTTTTTCTTTTCTTTTTTCACTCTCGTTCCATTTGCTTTTATTCAACATGAACCTAGTAGTGCAGAGTCACCGTGCACGTGCCGTGCAGTTAGGAGGCGAGCGACGTAGCACCGACAAGCTTCGGACATTAACTAGGAGCACCAATAACGTGCGGGAGGTTTACAGAAACGCTCAGTCAGCACTCTGTGAATGTAAACAATCACAGAATTAATTAATCATGATGTATTCGAGGAAATCAGGAACGCCACACAGGCAGCCCTGTTGCGATTGTTGTATTTCTCTTTAAGCTCATCTTCCTACCTCATTCTGGAATCCACATATACTCTTAAATCTCCAAGCCATGAAATAAGAAGTGCATAAAACCCCACTTAAAGACAGCTCGTATCAATCAGTCAAGCCATAAAAAATCGCATATATGTAAGTGCATATATTGTCGCGGTTCACTGAGTGCAGCGGCCTTATTTTCACTGGCACAAGAAGTACTCCATCGTACTCGAGAAGCAGATTGCTTGCTTGCTTGTGCCCGTTTGTTGGCTCTTACCCACTACGGGGGATCGGCCAGCAGATCCGAGAGCCATACTCGCAAGAACGTCTTTCTCTTCTCCAGAAAGTGCTTGCACTCTCGGGCAGGTTGGTCGTCGTCTTCGTCGTCCGCAGTGGAGAGATATGGGCACGCCATTATCCTCTTTCCAGAGAGAGAGCATCGTCCCGATGCTCACTGAATAGCAGTCGAGCTGCTTCTAGCGAGAAGCTGCATAAATCACTCCGATAGGCATGGCTTCATGCGCCCCACGTGTACTGTTTCAGGCAGATGCTGACGGCGTTTTGAACAAGATGGGCTATCAGCAGCAGCAGGACCTCGTAGCTGACGTCGGTAACACGGCGCAGCACCTTGTAGGGGCCGAAGTATCGGCGCAAAAGTTCTTCCTCGAGGCCCAGGCGTCATAGAGGATACGAAACCCAGACCTCAATAGAACTTTTTGTTGGGCTAGTTGGTACATGCTTACTGAAAAACCAAAAAGACGCGTACCATCAAGGTCTGTTCAAGGTCTGTTCATCAAGGTTCTGTCCTGTCCTTACTTTTTCCTTGATGGTACGCGTCTTTTTGGCTTTTCAGAAACCCAGACCATTTCGCCGCGTTGATTAGCGACGCATCAGTGGTGAAGATTGTATTGTGGGGTGTCACGTTCCTGCTCTTTGGTTATTCTGACACGTGCAGGCTGTCTCGCTTCTTGAGTGCGCTGGATCAAAAGGTCTCCCATCGCTCAAGGGGCTGGGGATTGTGGGTGTTGGGGGGAAGGGTCTTGAGTTTTGTGCACTCTGCCAAGATGTGCGGCAGGGTGCCCTTTTCTCGTTTGAAAAACGGACATAGCGCATCATGTTCCGCAGGGTACATATGGTTCATCAGTTCGGGATGCGCAAGCGATCCCGCCTGCGCTCGACGCAGGATCGTCTTGAGCGATGGGAGACCTTGTTATCCAGCCCCGCCCTACCGACTCAGCTCGCACTGACAGACTGACAGAGTATGTTCCCAGGAGTTGCTGGGAACATACGGGTCCCGTAACTAGGGAACCACCCTGTCTGGTGCCTCCGTGCACCACCGATATAGTTTGGGCTCAGCAAAAGTTCATTCATCATCATCATCATCGGGTACGCTGAGTGGAACCTGCGGCATTAGTCTCTGAATCACTCAGATCATGAGGAAGCATAGCGTCTAGCATAGTCCTAACCTCTCGACCATGAAGGAGACCAAACGACGTCAGTCTCGTCGTTTCCTGGCGTGCCGTATGATATGAGAATGCGACATACGGCAATATTTTGTCCCAATTCTTGCGTCCTGGGTCGACGTACATGTAAAGCATGTCGGCGATGGTCTTGTTAATACATTCTGTAAGCCCTCTGGTTTGCGGGTGGTAGGCTTCTGTCTTCTTATGTGCCGTACCACTGAGCACGAGTACAGTGCGAAGAAGCTCAGCAGCGACCGCGGTTCCTCTATCTCCTATGATGACCGCTGGAGCCGCGTGCCTCAGTACAGTGCGTTAAATAAAGGATTGTGTGGCCTCAACCGCAGTGCCACATGGGATTGGCTTTGTTTCCGCGTATCGGGTGACGTAGTTTGTTACCCACTATTTTGCGCTGTCAGAGATTATAAATGGGCCCAGAAGGTCAATTCCAATTTTGGCAAACGGCATTTCTGGCACCGCAATGTGCTGTAATAGTCTGGCGGGTTTAGTCGGTGGCACTTTGTGTCGCTGACAGTCAAAATAGGTTCTGACGTAATGCTGCACCTCTTTTGCGGGTCGTGGCTAGTAGTATTTTTCTCTTATTCGTGCCGATGTTCGCATATAGCCGAGGTGCCCCGGGTTGGGCTCGTCCTGGCATATCTGCAAAATTCCGGTGCGGAGAGCAGTGGGGACAACCAGCAGATGGCTCTTCCCTGTTGAAGAGAAGTTCTTTCTATATATATCATTAAGTAAACAGAATGACGTTAGGCCCCCTGAGAACTCTATCTACGCATTTGTAGTTTGCGTTTTCGAAAATTTTATCAGTAATTCGAGCTCTTGGTCGTCCTGTTGTTGCCTGCGGCCGCATCAGCAACTCTTAACAAACTGGTGAATTCATAATAATCTGTGCCTGGCGATTCAACAGGTGATCTTCAGAGGCAGTCGACATCTAGGCGTTGCCTTCCCGATTTATAGACGACTGTCATGTCCAACTCTTGTTGTCGCAAGCTCCAGCGAGCCAAGGATCCGGACGGGTTTTTCATGTTTGCCAACTAACAAAGCGAGTCGTGGTGGCCTACTACTTGAAAAGCGCGGCCGTATAAGTACGGGTGAAACTTAGTGACAGCCCATACTACAGCCAGGCATTCCTTTTCCGTGGCTGAGTAGTTGGACTCAGCGCGCGACAAGGTTTGGCTCCCAAAGGCTATGACTTGCTCGCAACCGTCTTGGCACTGAACGAGTACAGCGCCTAGTCCCACACTGCTGGCATCTGTGTGGATTGCTGTTGGTGCATCCTCATCGAAGTGAGGAAGCGTCGGTGCATTTGTTGGGTGCGGCCGTAAATCGTTAAATACCACTTCCTGATACTCCGTCCATGCGAACGCGACGTCTTCCCTTGTGAAACCAGGTGAGTGAAAAAGCAGTGGGTGAAAAATCCGCGATAAATTGTCAGTAATAGGAGCAGAGACAGAGGAAGCGTCTCACTGCGTTCTTATCTCTAGGTGTTCGGGTACTTTGCGATGGCTGAAACTTTATTGGGGTCAGGTCTAACACCATCGTGACTGCGCACGTGGCCCAATAACTGAAGCTCTTTAATGCTAAAGTTACTTTTTTCTGCCTTCGATATGAGTCCAGCTGACTTAAGGTTAGCCTGGAGAACTAAGTGCAGCCGTCTTCGATGATCCTTTATTGTTCAAAGTGTTTAGTTTGGCTCGTTGCGATTCGTACACTTAAGGAAAATGTCACCGCAATACCTGATCTACACAACTAGGAAAAAAGGCATTGACTGAGCTATCGGGGCTCATTGAGCGCAGTTTCTATGGCACCCCTCTGTCGTCCTTTCAGCATAATGACCAGTGAGCCAGAAGCATGAACGTTCCAGCCTGCGATCGTGCAGAACATCGCAACAAGGCTCGCACGATCTGTATTCTTGGCAGATACTGTGTCACTGAAGATGCGCTTGTAGTTCGGTTGAAGCACATGGATATGCTACGTGCTTCAGCCGTGCATGCAAGAACGCCTGCTTCTCTCTGCTACTTCTTTATTTCTGAAGATCATCCCCGTTATTTTATTTTCTGCTTTGTCGGGTGTTTCTCCATAACCGAACGTATGTCCCTAAGTTCTCTAAAAACTTCTTGAAATTTATTTTTCCACATGTCATAAGTAAGCGCCAGAAATGCTGTCAAAACATCATAGCCATACTTTAAAGGGACACTAAAGGCAAATAACAATTTATGTAAGAG
Source organism: Rhipicephalus sanguineus (assembly GCF_013339695.2). Taxonomy (NCBI): domain Eukaryota; kingdom Metazoa; phylum Arthropoda; class Arachnida; order Ixodida; family Ixodidae; genus Rhipicephalus; species Rhipicephalus sanguineus. Next base: position 104,119,856 of record NC_051176.1, on the reverse strand, counting down.
TGAAAGGTCAATGTGTGAGAACAGCAGTGCTCTAGTAATCGAGAAATTAAGGTAAATGTAGGACACGATGTGCGCCACGAGTGGGACATTTTGAAAATTATCCCGATGACGTCAAAGAGTCCCGAGTACAATTAACCACTACTAATCAAACTAGCTGCAATAAAAAAAGGAACCTTCCGTGCATCACAAGACGTAATAAAATGCTGCTTGTTCATTTCTGTTTGATTCATAGCAAAAAGAACCTCTTGGCGCTACCATGGGGAACGGCGCAAGTGGTTCAAAAGTTCCGTTTTCGCTGAGCTGCGCGTCTCAGTGGTAGTTTCGCTATCGCGTACTGCTGCGTGTGCTTGGCTCTCGCTATTTTGGCCCTGTCGATACTCTGCTTCTGCTGCTGCTGGCCAAGCTAAGCTCCGTCACAGTGATCAAACTATACAGTTTCGGAGTGGCCCGTGGCAGCATCTTGGCAAGGTTGATGGCCGCTGTTGCGCAAGAAACCGTAGCTTCAGCGGCCGGGCAGTAAAGGCGGGCAACGTTGGGCATGGCAACTGCTACGTCAGAAGGTTTGTTCAGGCGGGTCATTTGAAGTGCGCTAACGCCGTGCGGACCATTAAACGGGATTTTCTTTCAAAATAAGCATTTCCTTGGCACGAAACAGGCACTACGAGGTTTCTACAACGCTATTGCAACAATCACCGTCGACTTAATATTTGCCTTTAGTGTCCATTTAACAAGCTACGCTGATTGAAGACTTGTAAAAAAATATCGCAGTTTCGCCGCAAGGTCAAAGCAGTGAATACGATAGCAACAAACTTAAATGTTATACGAAGTAAGGCTAACAGCTAACTCTTTTGGATCCGATCTCGCGTAACGTGTGTAAGGGAATACGGCCGCTCCCCGGAGCGAAGCGCTTTTCGTGCTGTCTGTCGTCTCAACGCGAAGTAAGCGGTAAGAGCACAGTACGTACAAGGGTATACGACCGGTCTACTGATGTCTGTCGAGGTAGCGCGCGTGCCAGCGGCCCTTAATTAAGATCATAGTTCGCCGTTGGTACTCGAAAAACGCAGCCTCCTCCCCCCCCCCCCCCTAGCCGGCACCCTTTCGTGTTTCATGCGGGGCGTTTCCTGTCTGCTTGAGGAGCCATCGACGGAAGGCGTAGCATGCGCCCTTCGTGCGACGGAGATGGCCGGCTCCTTTCATCTCTGCTTCAGCCGTGTTCCTCCCCAGCGATCACGCGTTTTTACTCGCGTATAGAACATATGATGCGCGGCGCGACGATATCGATTTGGACTGTATACAGAATATGACGGCGACGGCAAAAACCCGCCGAGAGTGTCCATACAATTGCTATCGCAGTAAAGAAACAAACAGATGAAAAAAGAATGAGAAAGAGGGATATGACGTCTGCTAAGATTAAGAGCTACAATAAAATAATTGGTCCCCTAACTGGACTAATGTACAGCGCAGGCAAAGTACTTCAGCTGCGATGAAAGTAAAGAGGTGAAAAATAAAAGCAGTCATACTAAGGTACTGGCATACTACGAGAAAAAAATTCCAAGGTAATAGAAGTAATTAGCGTTCTAAGACTCGAATATTCGCTGCTACACAAGACAGCTACTGTTGGCATACTGCAATCGTTGCCATCCTACATTTGTAACTGGGACATCTTGAAAAGTTACGCCAGCATGGCGTAGCGCGTCCCCTAGAGTAGTTGTTCATGCAAACGAACTTTGTCGGCACTCTTTCGAAACTAACAGCAGCTCTCGGCGAAGTCGGCTGCCTCTTTGACACTTCGTTCATTAAAGAAGCCAGCTTTGCAGGAGCCGACTTTGTTCGATAGGGCTAGAGGTCTGCAAAAGAAGTGTCTGCTGAGTTACCATTGAGTCCATAACATGGGGTTATCGAAAATACCAGCTAGAAAGTGGCAAGCCGTGCAGTGCAGTTATTATTCGATCACTAGACAACCAGGTACCATTCACCGCACAGCCGGTAAATAACAGCCGGTAGACTGGTTACTCGCACTTAACGCGTCAGTCACCCAGAGAGAACATATTGTTTACAGACAAGTGCTTTACTCAACCTACGTAGCACCCCAACTTTGGTTCAAGTCTCTTCGCACTGCTGCACGTGGCGAAAAGAGAGAGAGAGAGAGAGAGAGAAAGGTGAAAAACAAGAAAGATAGGGCACATGAGTGTCTGATTTCGTATACATATACACTGGAGGGAGGGGGTAGAGGCAGTAGAGGCAAATAGAAATAGAGGAACAAATGGGATCTAAATATTCTTACAGCATCAAGGGGGAGTTATTCGTCACAACAAAAGGCCATGAAACCAATACTGTGCGTTTTGTTGCGATTCATCGTCTTGTGTGTGATAGAGAGAATAAGGATGAACGAAAGACAGGGAGGTTAACCAGGACTGAGCCCGGTAGGCTATCCTGCACTGGGGAATGGGGGAGGGGGAATAAAAGTTAGAGAGAGGAGGAGAGAAAAGTCACTGTTGCCGTCGACGTAACGGCAGTTCTGCACTTGATTGTCTTGTGTGAGCTCTAATAATAGACACGTCCTTACTGCGTGATGTAAATACAGTAAAACCTCGATGATACGAATCTCGCGGGGTTGCCAAAAATATTCGTATCATCCGAAATTCGTATCACCAGAAAACATGGAAAATTAGTATGCGACAAAAGAAAGTTGGCATACGTTTTGATTTGGTGTTTCTCAGGGCCGCAGCGATGTCATCAACAGCTCTGAATAATTGCCAGTAAACTTTTTAGACGTCAAATACGATCATACTTGTAGTCGTAAATATACGGTGCGTGCGCGCGTGTGTAATTAATGAACCAGATGTGTTGTGACGCGTGACCGCTAGTAGCCCCTTCCTAATCGTACTAAGCTTTTCTGTATGACACCAGAGTACTGCGGCGAAAGTAACTTAAGGAGCGCTTTGCACGCGATAGATGAAGGCCAGAAAATTTTAGAATCGCTGTCCTTTGTTGCTGTTATTTTCTTATCTCGGTGGTGTTGCGGGCTGTTCGGGAGATTTACGGCCGTGCCCGCACAATCGGGAGGTTTGCTCAAAATTCGCGAGTCTCCAGTGCAAACCGGAGAGTTGGCAGGTGTGCGCGTACGTTGCGAGGCCTAGCTCCTTCGCCAAGACCGTCTGCTTCGTATCTTGGGGTCTTCGTCCACCTTTCATGGGACTTCATGATGGACCCGCAGCCCAAGTTTCAGTCTTGTTTCATAGAACGTCTGACTGCGAGGACATTGCTTGCATCGACGTGGCAGGCACGTGTTAATGCCTCGAGCACAGCAGCACGCGTGAACGCGTTGAAAAAAAAAAGAAAGAAAAAGAAACGCGACGTCAACGCCATCTGTAATCTAAACGCGAAGGCGCATAACGACCTCCAAGATTCGGGCGCACAATCTCGGAGGCAAGGTTGATGGTCGGTTGATCTCGGAGGTTGATGGTTCGTTAATTGATCTCGGAGGCAAGGTTGATGGTCGCGAAGCACACATGCCCGCGCCCGCGCGACACTGCCGCGTCTTCCTAGACAGCGCGGGCAGCATCTGTTCGTACCTGTGCGCGAGCGTAAGTTCGTATCAAACGTCACGGGGTGAAAATCGGTTCGCAACAACCGCACTACAATACATTACAGGCTAATGGGCCTTGGTCGGGACCACAGAAAAATTCGTATCACCCCGAAATTCGTACGAGCCGTGATCGTATCACCGAGGTTTTACTGTACATGAAATACTCAAAGAATGTTTTAAGGAAACACGCTCTTGAGAGCAAACAGGCCACACAGCAGTGCACGCGAGCTTATATTTAGGTATTCTGGCACTGTAGAGCTGCAGCACGAGGTGAAGAAAGCATATGGGGGCAGCCATGAAAAGCTATAAAAGGGAAATGCGGCCTTGCAAAACTGAGTACGTTCGCGGTACGTTCGGGAACTGGATTGACGAGAGAAATTTTTCGCGCGCAGCTATTCAAACATTGCCCGTAGCTTCGCTTTGCGCACGTGTTGAGCCGCCCGATAATTTACCGGTGAAAAAAAAGATAAACAATTAACGACGAAGTTGTCGAAGTAGGCGAGTGCACGCTGCTAAGACGACCCATAGATGGACGTAGTTCGCGCGCGCCATCTATGGATCTTCGAGCGATATTTTTCGATCGATACGAGCACGTCGGTGCGCTACTTCGCCACCAGGTGAGGCAGTGCTCTCAGCTCCCGCGAGAACCCTTTCAGTTCTCTGCCAACATAGCCTCCGAGACGGTGGTGCACAGCTGCCCCGATCGTCAAGCCGCGTTTAGCAGAGCCTGCCACTCGTGAGAGTACCTATAGGTGGCGCTGCTATACATTGTTTTTAATGCGGACGCGCATCGTGTGTGCATGTGTATCACGACCGTGACACCTTCAAGAACACAACTCCGTGCAAATATGGCATACTAGCATTTCGTTCGTCTCATTTTTAAGTTCTCTGACGCGTTAGCTTTATTGAAGGACACGTTTGCGGCGGTGTCTGCGCCTGGTCGGTACAGTTATTTGACTCGGCTGCACCAGATTTCACGCCACACTAAGATAGAGTGACGTCACAAAGCTCACCAGGTTTACAAGAATCAGTAATATTGCGGCTAGTTCCCACCTAGGAAAATGTTGCATGTGCGAAGCGTTTTTTGAGTCGGAGCTGTATCGACGCTCGCGCCAAGGGCCAAGATATCATTAAGCCATCATTGAGCCAGCATTATCGAGCGGTGGTATAAAGCGAATAAATGCGGTAGGCTTCAGGCAAGCTCATACGCTCTTAATCTTCGAGTATACATTTGTTCTTCATTATAATTTTGTGTAATAGTTTTATGTCCTGCTTTGCATTGCTTGAATGTTTTTCCCCCCATGTTATATCGGATAACGGTGTTTTTGATGCTGACCAAACAATGTGGTCCGAAGTTTGTAGGAATCTTGACAGGAAGTTTGTCTAAACTTCCTATAAAGCGCGTCGCATTAATACGTCAGTGACATCGTTGTTACGCCTTATACTTTCTGTATGTTCGTGCGTGCGTTTGTATGTGTGCGTGCATATATACACAAGCAAAACTGAAAAATTTCGGGGGGGGTTGACCCCCCCGCCCTTGGCTACGCCCCTGTATGCGGGTATGTGCCACACGTGACTGAGAGAAAGAGTTACATGATGTACGCGACAGGTATTAAATGCGAAGCATTTCTTAGCGAACCTCAGACACTTTGGCCGTTTCTATCTACGTATCTATCTATCTATCTAGCCGCCTACGTCTGGGCGCTCTCCTAGTCGTCTCCATAGGTTGTAATATACCAATATTTGCACAGCATAGGATGAGTGTATAACGAACACGATTCACTGGTCATGACGTGAATAACGCAAAATACCTGTCGCGTACGTCATGAAATCCTTTCCCTCAGTCACGTGTGGCACATACCTGTATACCAGAGTTCATGTTATGTGGGTATATGCCTCAGGTGATAACATAGTCTCAATCAACGCAGTAACCGCGAACATACACATTGACACGGAAGGAAAGTGATAATAATAGTAATTGTTGGGGTTATACATCACAAAACCAGGATATGATTGAGAGACGCCGTAGTGAAGGGCTCCGGAAATTTTGATCATCTGGTATTCCTTAACCTACACTGACATGGCACAGTACACGCGCTTCTAGCATTTCGCCCCCATTGAAATGCGACCACCGCGGCCGGGATCGAACGCGCGACCTTCGGGTCAACAGCCGAGTACCGTAACCACTACACCACAGCGGTGGACGCAAGAAAAGTTAGGGAACTGAAGACAGAGCACCCCTGGAAGACGCTGGGCTACCATCCACTCGTCCATGTGGTCCGCAAGGTCGACCACGTGGATTACGCAAAACCCGGGGTCAATGCTTCCTACAATAACCCTGCCGAGAGCAGCATGTCCCTCATGATTACCGGTGACTTCACCATTGATTTATGAAACCCAACAACGCCTGGTTCTTAGACGGCATAAAAGACGGCTTGGATGTGGACAGGGCATCACAAGACCTCGGTGCCACGTCCAGGACAGTATCCATCATAGATCATTTCTTCGCAAGAGCCATCTGCGGTTTCAACCAGCTCTACTATACCTCGCATTTCACTACACTTAGACCGTTCGTAGGCGCGATCACGAACAGATCCGATAACAAGTCCTATCCAGCTGCTGGTGCTCCCTGATCACGGTGATGATGACCTTATTCAAGAACTGCCAAGGACCCCTTCCACACATGCATACAAGTTCGTGAAACGTGCATGCGTTCTCCGTCATAACGGATAAGTATAAGCACATAACAACTGTAACGCAACTGTAACAACTGCACCTGTGACTGCAACGTACGTGCAGTGTGCCTGCTCGTGCCACTCGGTTGTGTATATATCTAGGGAAACTTTTCTGAATAAAGCTTAGTTGCGAGTAGCCCCTGTCCTGTGCATCTGTGTTCCTTCATTGTCCTATTCAAATTCGCGCTATCGAGTATTGAAGAATATAAGCACTACATACCAGCTTACTGCGTCATGTGTTGGTAACACCTGTGTTGCTGTTGGCATCGTTAAGCAACTGCAAACAACTGGTTTATAACACATGTTCGACTGTTCAAAATATGTGTCTGCGTATACCATTTGTACATTTCTCGAGCGTCATTCCACAACGTCTCTCTCAATGTAAAAAACTGCGACACAGGCCACCTTCACGCGCATGCTTCGCATAACATTGATTCCCAAGGTACGTTGGATCTGCCGAATTTTTTTACGTTATTCATGTCATGACCAGTGAATCGTGTTCGTCATACACTGATCCGCTGCTATGCCAATTTTGGTATATTACAAGTAATGGAGACGGCCAGGAGAGCGCCCAGACGTAGGCGGCTAGATAGATAGATAGATAGATAGATAGATAGATAGATAGATAGATAGATAGATAGATAGATAGATAGATAGATAGATAGATAGATAGATAGATAGATAGATAGATAGATAGATAGATAGATAGATAGATAGATAGATAGATAGATAGATAGATAGATAGATAGATAGATAGATAGATAGATAGATAGATAGATAGATAGATAGATAGAAACGGCCAAAGTGCCTGAGGTTCGCTAAGAAATGCTTCGCATTTATAATAATAATAATAATAATAATAATAATAATAATAATAATAATAATAATAATAATAATAATAATAATAATAATAATAATAATAATGGGGCAAGCGATGAATACTCCATGGCGGCGATGACATGACCATGACAGCGATGGTAGGATGGACCGCCTGGACACCGGTCTCTTGCTTACTGGCGTCGCGCAGCGTGCATGACACATGCCTAAATACGCAGCACCTTATTAAGTCACCGGGAAAGCCCAGGTATCAATCAATCAATCAATCAATCAATCAATCAATCAATCAATCAATCAATCTGCCTGTCAGTAACACATTTAATCAAGTTTCATTAACATAAATGCAATCACATTGCATTGATCAAGGTTTAGTGTCATTCTTCTAACGGCTGTTATCCCTTTTCTAAACCATCGAATGAGTCGGCAACGAAGTAGGAGGGGCAGAGCATGGGAAATGAGGCAGCTATTTGCCAGCAAGCTGTAATTACGACCCCCTTTTTAAATTATTGATACACGGTAACGTGCCTTTTCTGTTCTCTATTTGCCCCTGAGTAGGGGCAAATGCTTCGTCCGTTCGCAAAAAAATAAACAAGCACTTTACTGGCGCCCCTGTCTGTAAGGGCGCTTGTGCGTCTGAGTGAGCCGTCGTAACTCACCTCGTACTATTTATTTTTTAATGGGGCTATTTTCAGTAAGCTGACCACTCCGGCTTCGCGTCCGTGACGATCGGCTGCCTGTTCGCACCCTAGCATCCAAACTTGACACTACAGGCCGCCCGGTTTGGTTGTCTGCCGCCTCTAGGCGTCTCAGAAGAGTGTGTGCTCTTTTTATTTCTTTTTACCCTTCTTTATTTTTGCTCGCGTTCAGTTTACCGGACGTGCCAACGCATACGCTAAGATAGTAAAAAACTCCTCCGCCTGCACTTCAAAGGACTGACTGTCGGCACTTGGAAGGTGGCGGGGGTCGTGGGCTCATCCGGTGCGTTCTGTAGCTAAGTTTGAACACCGTGCAGAAACGCAGAGTAGATTTGTCATCACATACGTAATCGCGCTTCTCAACAGCGTGGTGCTATAGTGATCACAATCTTCCCGTTATATTTTCTCGCAGCTACAACTTCAAATCGGCTGTAAATTGCCCACTGTGGTGAAGTTTCGATAGTGTTTCGCCCGTCGGCCTTTTCTGTATTTTTTGCGCGTGATTCATCTTCATTAGTAGAATTTTAGGAGATCCTATAAAAACGCTTCAGAAAAGGAAGCAACAATACAAATATACAGGCAAACATCCCGCATAGGCACCTCTAACTGATCCATATCACTGGCACTCGATAGTATCGGCCATAGGTCGGCAAAAAATGTGGAGCTCACTCAGACTCACTCATGAAATTTATTTTGCTCTTAGAGCTCACTAGACTCACGAAAATTTTCCTCAAGCGGACTCACTCGGACTCAGACTCACTGAAATTTTTCTCAGCCGGACTCACTCGGACTCAAGCTCACCAAATTATTACTCACTCAGGCTCACTCAGACTCAGACTCACGGCCCTATCTGAGTGTGAGTAAGTCTGAGTGAATCGACTCATGAGTCCGTTAGCGTATAATTGGCTTTATCGGCCATGGTGTCAGTGCTCTTTCACACCAGTAAAGCAGAGCACAATTGGTGCTCTACTTGGCGCCTTTTGATCTCGTACCTTCAAATATGAGTTATGAGTGGTTGCAGTGACTCTCACGAGATATTTTTATCAAGAACTTCCTGTGAAAGAGTTTGCGGCAGCACGTCACAGCACCTCCCCCCCCCCCTCCCCACTGTAACTCACGCATCTGGTCAATAAATATTGAGGAGCGTATGAACTCTAGGGCTTTGAAGTATGGGAGTCGACGGGAGCATAAATGTGAGCCGACATAAAGCTGATAGTAATGCTGAAGTGGTGTAGATAGAACTATAGGTCCGCCAGAAGGTGTGGAGCTCACTCAGACTCACTCAAGAAATATATTTTGCGCTTAGGGCTCACTCGGACTCAGACTCACCAAAATTTTCCTCAACCGGACTGACTCGGACTCAGACTGACTAAAATTTTTCTCAACCGGACTCACACGGACTCAAGCTCACCAAAATATTACTCAGCCGGACTTACTCAGACTAAGACTCATGGATCGATCTGAGTCTGAAGGAGTGTGAGTGAATCGACTCACGAGTGAGTTTGCCGACCTGTGGTATCGGCATTTATGTACAGCGTTTGGCTTAAATCCTATACAACAGGGGTTGATGGGGCAACGACATACGTTGGCGTCAGTATTGCTAGATGCAAGTTTGCACATATTTTCATGCTACGTATCTTTTCCAAGTTCGTATAATAAACGATTAGATATTCTATCGATGAAATGAGAAAATTCTTGCCCGACTTACTTTGTTACTTAGAAGCAACGTTTTGATGCTACAAGCTGCCATGATCAGTAACAGCTTTGACAATGACGTGCTCACGGCAGGCCCTTAGCAGGGGGGGGGGGGGGGAGAGACTAGGGCCCCGGGCTCCCCCGAAATTTTGGCGAAGTACGTGTTTTTACCAGAAATAAACAATAAAAATATGTGTTTTCGTCAAATAGTCATGGTTTTCAGCAAGTGGGTCCTCCCCGAAAAGAAATTCCTGGCTACGGGCCTGGCTCACGGTGTTACTCTCATCTGTAAGCATGTCGCCTATATGCCCACGAAATCGTCCGATCTACGAATGTATGATCCCACACTTCCAAATCTGCGATTTCCTGCTATCTTTTCATTGCTTTGAATTTGATTGCCGCACTTCAGTGTACGGCTGGTGTAGAAAAATACCTTCTTGAATAAAGTGGCAGAAAAAAAAAAAGAGACATGCTGCTTGAGTTCTTGTGCAGTTTCTGTCGTGCTAAATCACACGACGGGATGACGTAGTTGCCGACGTACTATACGTGTGCTGCGGTTAGGCGGCGTCATGCCATTGCACTTACAATTGCAAGCGTTGTTTTGCTTACGAACTGGTTGTCGACATCGAGAAAGTGTCGTGTGCCGGCTTGCAGAGATACGTTGTACACTTGATCGCCGGTCCGTCAGTCAGAGAACGAAGGCACAGCTAAAACCCAGTATTTGTACGTTATATGAAAGAAGGAAATACGGTGCCTGGTTGGCTAGTAGAAAACGTCACCTTTTAGATTATATTATTCGAGCAGCGGATTTGACTATTACAAAATACCATACTAAATACTAGAACTATTCGGATCTTTCTTGGAAGATGCATGTAGATCATGTAACCACTAATGCCAATCGCACGCTGGGCTTTATACGCCGCAACCTTTCTCTTTCATCTAGCCGTGTAAAACTACTTCTTCATAAACAGGGCTGGGCAAAGATACTTCGAAATTGTATCGCGATACGATACAAGATACTCGGGCAGAAGGTATTTGAGATACAGATACAAGATACTCGCGGAATAATTGTATCCGATACGATACTTCTCAATTGTATCTTAAGATACTTCGATATATTTGCAAATTTGCTGTTATAGATCTCTATAATGAAGCAGCAAAGGCCTATGTAGAAACGTCTTTACTTGAAGAAAATTTCTTAACTGCTACCAGCTTTGTTTAATTTTAACAAAATACTTGTTTGTGTCACAAGATACAAACTTTCTTGTTCAAGGCGTATTAGTATCATTTCTAAACGACTTATTGGGATTTGTTTGGCTGCTTAACAAGACAGCTCTTTAACTGCTGCGCTGTTGTTTTTGCTTCACACTTCTGCAGTTTATTGATGTCGCTGCCCTACTTGGCGACCACCTAGCTGGTTACCATCTACTTGCAAGTGCCTCCGCACGATGGCGCAAATACCGCTGTGCAGTCTCACCTTGTCCGCAAGCGCATTGTTTTCGTAATACCGCATCCACCGACAGGTGTACAGCAGCAACAACGTTGGTAGCGGTATTGTTTGTGACGCGTCGTGTAAAGACGATGAAATACATAGTCGGCGCTCACAATTAATTGAGGACATAAAACTGCAGTGATTTTTCATATTTTACTTATCTGCTGGTGTAAAGCGTTCGTTAGCAACATATTTACTGACGTGTAATATTTTACCATTTGTTCTCTGAGAGAACCTGAGCCGCCAGGAAACGTCTCAGACGTATTCTAGCGGCACAAAACGCCGCATGTTTTCACTGCTATTTACACTATTGCCACTTCTAGCTCTGCTTACGTGCGGATTTGTAACAATAAGAATACTTTAAGGAGACATAAAAAAAGGAAAAAGTCACAGTTTCGCCGCAAGGCCGAAGCAATGAATGCCATAGCAAGAAACTAATGCTATATGGAGTGAGGCTCGCAAATGAATACTCTCAGTTTGAACAGCGCTCCTGTTGCAAAGGCGGCCGAAGCAGCGAAGGAAACTAGCGTGCTTCAGGTGTCGAGATGTGACACTTGATAGTTCGCGCTCATCTTCTGTTTGTTCGTTTAGCGGCGTCCCTTGAGCTCGAGTGGCTTTCGTACGCTCCGTAACATGAGCGCGGACATCACGGTGAAAGCGTGAAACATCCCTCTTCCCCTCAGCACAAGAAAACCGCGCGAGCAGACAGCGGAAGGGCAAGGTTCTGCTCGCCGACGACTTTTAAATGCGCCTGTCGCGCTCCTAACGCCATCTCGCTGGTAATGAAGAAACGCTTATAAGCGCAGCCGTCTCTGAGTCCGTGCAGCGGTAAATGGTGTGTATATAACGCTCGCCGTTATCTACGTGGAGGATCTGCGTTCCGTGGCGTAGTGGCTAGCGCCACTCGCTGCGGAGGAAGAGGTCCCTGGTTCGATTCCGCGCTTCGGAAGCATTTTTTCTGAATTATTTTTCTTTGGGGCTTTTATATATATATACATACCTATACATATACGGTGCATGACGGCGGCGACGGCGACGGCAAAATCCAGCCGAGACTGTCCATATAATTGCTATCGCAATAAAAGGAAAACGGATATATTTAAATCAAATAGCAAGGTAGTTCCGTATTAAACAATCAAAGTGAATAAGTATATAGTTTGTTTCACGTAAGTAGAACCCAATATTCAAAAAACAAGTGGTTAACCGCCGCTGAATGAAACCAAAAGTATTTGGTTTGCCGTTATGTGGCACTCGTTATGGTATGTTTTGTACTAAGCTTAACTGGTTAATTAAATAAGGTCAATTATGCGACATTCCGACGTTTTTAATATTCACTTTAGGGCAAACTGCGCTTCGACACATCGTAGAGCGAATTTAAAAACGACCGACCCAACTTTTTTCGTAGCGTACATGCTGCGTGGTGAATATTTTCGGGCTTTTAAAGAAAGACCGCGAAATATGAAATAAAACCACGTTCGCAGACAGTTAAAAAATAAAAATAAAGCAGAGAACGTATTTTAGCAGCAGGACAAAAGACGTATTACAATAAAGAGACGGGCGAAAAACTATGCAGACGAAAGACAGCAAAGAAAGCACTTGTACTAAAATCAAATTATCATTAAAAGAACTTCTTGAATAATTTAGCATGAAGAACAAAGATGCAGTACGTCAAAGCATTTCCTGTTACGTAAATGCTTGTTATATTGCATCTAACGTCAGCACCGATAGTGGGACGGTTGTTAGAATCTCCTTTGCATGTTAGTCGATCTGATCGTACTATGCAAGTCAAGCTTGCATCCAGAAGATGTTTCAAATCGCTGATGTGTGAAAGACGCGAGACGCCAAGCGGCCCCATTCTTGCATTCTTGAGACATTGCAACGAAGCATCACGCAAGACAACCTTCGATGGCGACAGTATAGCGGCATCAGAATTTGTGCAAAAGACGTCGCACGCATTGGAGTACGCAGAAGGGTGCAGGGTCTATGAACGAGTGTCATGACATCAACACAACTAAAAAGAAAGAAAACATCTAGAAAAAAAGGTAGGCTGCGCGTAGACGTTCGCACGCTTGTTTTTGTCGCGATGGCTCAAGCGCCATCACATGACTCTGCTCCACCAATAGGGACTCTTAAACATCATCACCTGTGCTCGCTGGAGCGCTCTGGCGGAAATATACAAGGATGTTACTGTCGTTAGTTTTATTCAGGTCGCTTAGTGGCAGCAATATCAGCTTGAGAACCGGAATTCCGGTCGACATTTATTGTTTTGCATGGTGGTGTTTCTATAGCAGTATCTTGTATCTTAAGATACACGATACATTATTGAATGTATCGGAAATACAGATACAGATACTCGTTTTGCAAGACGTATCGCGATACAGATACAAGATACCCAAAGAGTATCTAAGATAGTATCGAAGATACATGTATCTTCGATACTGCCCAGCACTGTTCATAAATCATTAGTCCGTTCCAAACTAGAATATGCTGCATCTGTGTGGGACCCCAGTCAAGAAACGCTCATTTATCAGCTTGAATCCATCCAGAACCGGGCTGCTCGTTTCATTCTTTCTAACTATCATCGCACCGCCAGCGTCACTTCCATGAAAACAAGTTTATCATTACCTCTGCTTTCAGAACGTAGGAAAATATCTCGCCTCTGCCTTTTCCACAAGGTATATTACAACAACCAGATCCTCAAGAATAAATTGATAACCCCTTTTTCTTACGTATCTGCTCGCATCGACCATCGTCATAAAGTTGGCATTCCGACACGCCACAGCAACCATTTTTACAATTCATTCATCCCCCGTACGTCAGCAAGTTGGAATCACCTTCCCCGATCTGTCGTTGAGATTACTGATAACCCTAAGTTTAAGGCTGCTGTAACTAACTTGTTGTCATAATGGTATTTTTGTAAGATTATAGTATTACCATTTTTGAGTAGCTCTTTTGTTTTCCTTTGTTTTTGTACATGCATATATATTGTCACATATTGCTGCAACGATGCGTTCTTTGGTTCATATGGGCACGTGCTTGTGTTTGAGTGTTATTTCGTTAGCGTTGATTCCTTGTTGTATTAGACCCTGTTTTGCTTTGCATTTCTAAATCATCTGTTTTTTGTTCTTTTTCTGTGCGCTGTTTATTGTTGGTTTTCTTCATTGCATCTATGTAACCCCTAAGTTTTTTTTTTTTTTGCTATGTTGTATTAAGAATGTAACCCACTCCCCTCTGTAATGCCCTCGCGCCCTGAGGGCATTGAAATAAATAAAAATAAATAAATAAACTGTTATGTGAGAAAGCAAAAATATAGATCGAAGCGAGACCAGCGAGCAGACATTCTGAAGAACATATTATATTTCGGCCCGTATCTGTAGCACTGTTCGCGACTTTCCTTACGTTGCAGTGCAGGGAACCGTGCCACCATTTCGCGAGTGTTTTAGGCTGTTGCGATAACATTTCGCGTATACGACGCGAGTAGTCGAGTTTATTCTGGGGCTAACACGAGCGCCAGCGATAACGCTGGCGCTCGCCTTATCTCACCTTTTGTATACTTAAAATAAAGAAGACATTGGTCTATTTCATAACGCCAGCACGTTGCGCACATTTAGTGCCTGCATGATCATGACTAGCAAGATAATCCTCAAGGAGGCAAAACGAATACACATATATAGAAAACTCGTGCCTGTTGGAGTGAAGTGGTAAAGCGGATTAAGCATATGAATTAAGCATATTATGAATTAAGCATATTATGAATAAAATCTTCAAACCGTGTTCACTGTTACGATCCGGGCTTTGCGTATGACGACAGCGAACATGACAAATGAGCCCTCAGGTCATGACAAATGCGTCATCTGCTGCCTCCGCCCCTCAGCAGTATATACAACGTAAATGTAACTTTTCTCAAAACTGCCGGAACAACTAGTGTACCGGCGTTTCATCTCGCGATCATTTTGACATCCGCGTAGAAACCCCGCATAGAAAGTTGAAATACACGTGATTTTTTAAAGTACAAACTGAACGTCGAGGTATTCGTGAGATTTCGCCATCGACGAAAGACGAGAAAGATTGAAAGCTTGCCGCATCGTTTGAAGTGCGCGAAGGCATAATTCAAAGCAAGAACGGCGACAAATTCATTGTGAAGCAAGAGTCGACTGTCTGGTCGATGTGCGCCGTCACCTTTATGCATGCTGTGCAGCAATATGCTCAATATTTTAAGATTTTGACCTCGAGGCTAGAGAAGGTGTTGTGAAATACTGCGAAGGCGTAATGCCGAGCCACTCGCTCATTCCCTCACTCTGGATTTTTTTACGTGTGTTGGGGGAGAGGCAAAATGGCTCAATATTGGCGACCTCTGCCTTTACACTGTCTTTATACTCGACGAACCAACTACATCAAAAGATAGTTGCACGCCACCGATGGTATAATATAAAATAGAACATTATTATTCAGGAGCAAACAGGAAAAATGCTTGTGCGTGGCTAATTTAGGTCCACGTTTAGGAATTGCTTAAACGGTGTGTGCTTTATGACAAATCAGATATTAGGGAAACAAAACTAGCCAATATACCATGCATTGCTACCTGAAGTACGTGCTTTGTTTGCGTTAACAATAGCTATAAACGAAAGGCACTGTGTCATTATAAGGCTCATTCTTATAGATTCTACACAAACGCCGTGCCCGCCGGCACCATCCTCGCTAATGCCTCAGAGTCATAGGAGAAAAGCCGCACCCATATACAGCATCTGTTGTCCATTGAGGTGTCACAATTATTCTCTATTGAAGAGAACTGATGAGCGGGCCGCGTGCGTACTACCGACTTAAAGTATTGCGTATTATACATGAAAACGAAGAAAACATTATTCAATGTAAGCATGAAAAAAGGCCGTACAAAATATCCTCTATGTTGTAATATGAACTCTCAAAACATATAATTGTTGGGGTTTCACGTCCCAAAACCACGATATGATTATGGGGGACGCCGTGGTGGAGGGCTCCGGAAATATCGACCACCTGGAGTTCTTTAACGTGCATCTAAATCGGACATCTAGCATTTCGCCTAATATGGACCTAATACGGATCTCTAGCATTTCGCCTACATCGAAATGCCTCCATCGAGGCCATTTCGCCTCCATCGCGGCTGGGATTCGATCTCGTCACCTTGGGGTCAGCATCCGAGCACTATAACCACTAGAACACCGGGGCGGGTGAAATCTCATAACAAAATCGACTGAAAACGAAAAACCAAAGCTATCAAATATCCCTCTTCAGAAATCACAACACGTCCACCGATGTTATGTATAAAATACGAAATTGACAACCTCGGGCGCTTAGTAATATCTATGCGCACTGCACGCTTGCAAGTCTGCGTGCTGCTGTCGTAGTCGTCCGCACGTATGAATATAGTGCAAAAACACGAGCTGATCCGGCACGCCCATTTTCTGTAGCGATGTTTTGTTGTGAACTACGTGCAGCGGATTTTTTTTTTTAGCCCGATGGCGATTCAGATATCTATTCTTAAACATTATTATCGCTAAGACGTCACTAGAATGAACCCTTGTTGCAATATAATTAAGCGAACTGCGACAAAAAACATGCTGAGTTCGGCGTAATAATATTCGCGAAGTCGACAATACGGAGGAAAACGCGTTGATGTAATGAAAATATCATGCTGGCCGTCACATTGCATGTTTTCATGTTCTATCTTTGTCCATTTTTTTCTTTTTTTTAGTGTTGTCCCTATATACGGAGTGTGTCCACGAAAATGAGCAGGTGGCGCATTTGGGGCCAACCCTTGCGCATTCGAATTCGCATGAGCAACATGCATACATCCGTGTACTTGTCTGACAATTTATCTTGCCAGAAAAGCTTTCCAGTAGAAAACACTGACATAAACAGAAAGGGAAGATGACACAACGCAGTTGTGTCGCACTTTTCTTCTCATGTCAAGGTTTTCTGCTACAACCTTATCGAGCTATGTTCAACCAACCAGCTCAGGCAACCGCTGCTAAGAAATGTAGTAGTCGCTCGATTAAAGCGCAGAAACAAAGACAGAAAGAACTACTACGAGCGCGTGAACAATGGTCACAACCCTGCATTCTTCCGTGCAAAGCCTTGAGCCGGTCGATGACACAGTTTCGAACAGTCCCGACGTTGGCGGCGTCCTTGGCCTTCTTTTATGCGTCTTTGTTTCTGCCTCAAGGGGTAACACGTGACTCAGTAAACGCCGAGGCGCAGCGCCCGAGCCAACGCTGTAAAAATAGGCACCAACTTCACTCGACGACACCGTGTACATTTCTCAACAATGACGCAATCGGGCAACAACAACAAAAAAAAATGTTTGCTTGGCCGCGCTGCTTTCGGTCCTCAACGCTGGTTGGCGCCACAGGCGCGGATCCCGCTGCAGTATCGACGTGTTTCGGGATGTTGGGCCAGGCCGGTGGGGGGTGAGGATGAATGAGGAAGAGGGGGGCTCCGTCCTGCCGAATTTTCAGTAGCGGCCCCATTCTCCCTCCTCCTTATCCCGTGCAGCCGAGTGTACCTCTTCCTCCGAAATCCACTTCCCTCTCCCCCTCCCCCTTTTGCGCGCCACATGGGGGTCTGTGCTGACGCGAGTGGCATTTCCCGCTTTTTTTCCCCCGCCCCCTTTCTAGCTTCTCTTATTGTTTCTTTTTCGGCGGCTGCCAAAGTTGAGCGGGCAGACAGAGCGGCCTCTGAGGACGGCGAGGTCCTCGCTAGCTCCCGCGTCGTATAGGCGGCGTGCTCGTCATCTTCGTTGTTGCTTCCTCCGAGGTGCCCTCGTTCGTCGGCTGCTGTCTTCGCAAGCTGCCCCTCATCGTAGCCACCGCTGCCGCCACTGTGGTCGTCCCTCGGGCATTGCTTATCCTCGGAGCAGTGCGATGAAGAAACTCTCGGACGCCCACAGCGTGGCAAGGTGCGTTGTCGCAGTCTCGCCTCGCTGCGCCCCACGCTTTTTTCTGTCGCGCTCTTTCTGAAACCTCGCGCTATAGCATCATAGACGACGAGTTTCCGTCGTCACGCACGCAGACTCAATCACGATGATTGAACGTCGTTGTCTGTCGTAACTAAGGATGTAACGCGTCCCCTGCCGGAACATCGCGAAATCTTACTCTTCGAGCCGTTCGGTCTGATGCGGCACGCAGCGGCGGCCCTGTATCGGCTTGACACGGAGCTCGGAGCCAAACTGTGTGTGTAGCATAGCACGTAACGGATAGCGCGGCATGGTTGTCACGTGCTCAGCAACTCATCATTTTGTTAGCTGTCATTACTCGACTTGTGCTCTTTCGGCGTACCCCGCTGAGATGTTTCTATTGGGATCTTAAAACTCTAGTCTACGCAGCGTGTCCGCTATTAGTTTTTGCTTCGACGAGTGCTTTGCCTCTAGCTTGTATACTCTGGAGGCTCCCGCCCGCATCATCTACAATAACACAAAAACGTTAGAAGTTGTGGCGCTATTATTCCGAATAGTATGACAGAAGGAGTCGCTTCAGTTGCGCTTTACTTTTCTTTACATTAAGCAGTCTATTTTCTTTTTTTTAGTACTAAACAGCGCATATCCGTCGAATAATCGTTGTCACTGCTAAAAAAATGGTCGTCTTGCTGCCTCACAGAGGCGGATTTGGGATAGGTTAAATGTCGAACACCAAAGAGTTCTCGTATCGCGAGTGATTTATCCTAAAATATCTCTCACCCATGAACCCGTTATCATATGGTTTCAAAAAAAAAAAAGCAGACCATTTAGGTCAGTCCATGGATTTATACAAGATAGAGAATATGGACCGCTCACGTCGGCGCGTTGCAACCGTTCAAGCCGATCGGTCAACAAATGGCGCGCACCTGATTTATTTGTCTTTACTGTAGAAAATACTAGAATGAAACAAATTCGGAATGGCTGTGCAGTGAAGAGAAACAAATTCTACAGAAACTGTTTGTCCCTTGTGCACTCGTAAGTGAACCAGGGTCCGAATGCACGAAGTTCTTTGGTTGTATAGGGGGATGTTTGGCCATTGGTAGGCCGCTTTCCCTAAAGAAAAAAAGTTCGCCATTTCGGTTGCCTAGCATTTCCTTTGCGAATATTTTCAAAGAATATTTATCGATCTACTGGCCCAGAGTCGCGAAGATCCGCACTGCGTTCAATATCTGTAACGATGCGTAGCACGTCATCATTTCTTTCTTTCCTGTGCTTGATGTTACCTTCCGCGTGTTCATTATATGTTTTCATTCCTACTTAAGATGCAGTGCTCTTATTTAATATACCACATGCACAGCAGAGACGCAATGGGGAGGCCGAAGATGTGAAAGAAACTTCACTGCACAGTTTCCTCTGTATGTATGATTTAAGGGCCAATCGTGTAAATGTATAGATACAGCGATTTATTTCAGAGAGTTGTCTTTCTGCGTGGGGCTGTCTATGCTTGCTTCAGTCACGGACAGGGGGAAGCCGTTGTCTAGCGTGAGGTACGTAAGGGACCTGGCAATCATCACGCCGTATCGGAACTTGGTGGTCGCTTTTTGAAACAGCAGCTTCCGATATGTCACAAGACTGTCTATCGCATAGTCCCTTACACCAAGTGCCTGACAGCGCTCTTATTGCACGTTAAGGAGACCACAGAACCCTAGCCCTTTTTGGTGACGCATCCCGCCTCTCACCTGTTTAGCCGAGTGGTGTTCAAAGTCCTTCACTGTCAGACACAGAACTTTCGGTCTACCTGCACGCTAGGAGAATGTGGAGCAGAGTGTCAAACGCGCGTTTCCGGAAATGAGGTTCTCGGTAGGAGCAGGAGGATAGGAAGCAAAGGTTAAAGGTCAGCCAGACGCGCGTCGGGTTTGCTACCCTAATCCGGGGAAAGGGGTTTAATGGGAAGAAAGAAAGAAAGAAAGAAAGAATAGGCAGGAATGTGCTATCAAGATAGAACCGTCCTATATATAAGTCTCCTGATGGCTGCCTAAATAGAAGAGGCGTGCATGCGTTCCAAGTCGTAATTTTCTAAACAAGAAAGAGCTGCGCATGTCATATGGGGATTCATCATTCATTGCTGCAGCTGAACAACTAAACACTAGCTCATTGTTTGGTATGCTCCATGGCTGCACGAACGTTCCCGGAATTAACGACCACTGAAGAAAGTACTCCTGACAGACTTCCAGCCTAAACCACGATCTCAAGCCGAGAGTTCTCGGCTGCTTCATGGAGCAATTTCAGCTTGATATCCTGCTTCCGATGCATTGGAAAAGACGCCCCCCCCCCCCGCCTTCCCTCTTTTTTTTTTTAGGGAAGGAAGAAGAAAAAGAAACGAGCAGCAAATGTTGCCTCGGAAGCGGCCAAAAATTTGTCATGGATTCATATTTCGTATAATAGAACCATTCCCTTCTCTTGAAGTGGAAGGGCCCACAGAACGCCGTTATATTTGCAGCTGCAAAAAGAACGCGGAGTACTTATCGTGCCACTGCTCTCGATTTCAATCTGTAGAGCTTGCCGCTCCACAAAGTAATACAGGCTTTGGTGAACGCTTTAGACTGCGTAACGCCGTCTGTGGGAGCGCAGTCTCTCAACACCCTCTTTCTTTACCGTCTCTGTAACCTTTCTTCTCCCCTATTCTCCTTCCTCGGCGTATCGTAGCCTGGCAGACGCCTTTCTGTTTAAAATCCTTGCATTCTCTCCTTTTTCCCCTCTCCTTTTCCCCCCTCTCCTTTCGTTCGATGCTTACCCATCCTTATCTTCTTATATACGTTCATAGGCAACTAGAAAAATAGTTTATTTCCTTTGAAAGTACTGACGAAGCTCGTGAATGAATAACGTTAGAGTAAAAGTGTGACATTACTTCTATACAGCATTAGTTACCTGCTATATAGTGTAAAGAAAAAAAATAATAGTGTGGCTTTACGTTCCAAATCATTATGTGATTAAGCAAGAGGCACGCAGTAGTGGCGAATTCCGAAATAATTCTGACCATTCGGCGCTAAGTGCCTTTGCACTTAGCACCGATCGAAATGCGACCACCATGGCCGGGAATCGAACCCGCGTCCTCGATCTGCACATGAAGAGGGCGCACAAGAATCCATCCCGCTTTCAAGAACAGATGCAGCAGCGAGAATTCGTTTGCTTGCAAATTAAGCCATAAAATCCACATGGAACGCACCAAGTTTCCGGGAAACACATCTGCACCGACTGGACCCATCTCTGCGACTTCGTCTTCCATCTGGACTCTCTCACCTCGATAGAACAGTACATTGCCTATTGCGAATTAGTGTCGCTCGTACTAAATCTTTGGCCTTCCACATCGGGATGGAATATAGCGCTGCTTGCTATCGATGTGGTCTCGGCCGCTGTCCTCGCTATAGCGCGCACAGGCCGTCGCTAACTGCCGGGCTGGCCCATCTTGACGACAGGCCGTTTTCGGAAAAGGCAATCTTAGAACTCCGACCGAAACAGTCGTCGCACAGGAACTCGGTCGAATCAATATTCTATTTTTTTACCCGGCAGAGACCTATTAGAGGAACTATAATTCTTCCGTTCGTCACCTTTTTTTATTTATTTCGTTCGCCTGTTTCTGTCTCTGCTCTTCTTTCTTTCTTTGCTGCGGTAATTGAACTTGCTCCGCTTTCCAGCATTCATTATTCCTTGAAGGAGAAGCTTTTCCACTTTTTGTATAATAAATGTATTCTTGGCTCGACACAATGTTCACTTCGATTATTTCGCTGCAACAACGGCAGCGTTTGTCAATGACAGCCATTTCTAAAGAAAGAAAGAAAGAAAGAAAGAAAGAAAGAAAGAAAGAAAGAAAGAAAGAAAGAAAGAAAGAAAGAAAGAAAGAAAGAAAGAAAGAAAGAAAGAAAGAAAGAAAGAAAGATCTAGGGCTCTTCGCTTTTTTTCTTCATTGACAACTGCGAGGTAAGAAGGCAGAAAGAGCACGCATATAAAAGCAGGGAGATTAACCAAATGTAATTAGGCAAAGGTAGTTATCCAACATTATTTAACCAAAGGCAACAGCTAGTCAATCCCTGATGGCATCACTGAACACGGGGAGGGGGTCCGGAGCAGAAAGGTAAGTTGGCTACTTTCATAGTATTGTTTCATGGGTGAGTTAGATTGTATGTATACTGATACGGTTGCGCTTTCTAAGACGGGGACAAATTAAGGCGCATACAATAGCAAACGCCTGCCGGTATAGGGATGATGGCTGAAGGGAATAAGGTCGATGGCTGCTTATCGCTGCTAATTCTACAACAAATCTAAACAAGTTTTCGAATTGGCTTCGAAACAGTATGTTCTTCTGCTGAGGTGAGGGCAACTGACTCTTCGAGATATCAACGGCTCAGCACCATGTATGCATAGAATATTGTTGGACGCGACCCGAGCTCAACGTTTCCGAAGCTGAATTCTGAAAATAAAGATTATCTTGAAATGGTATGAGAAGCTCGTCGTCTTGTATTCGCTTTCTTCGTCCGCGTCGTTCTTTGTGCGCTGCTAGTTTAGCCAAATATTATCTCAAATAATGCTGAAAAACTGTTATTATCTCCCTCTGTTCAAGGCTTGTGCCTGGAAGTTACTGAAATATAAGAGGCACCACTCATTTGCACTTGTATCGGTATTCAGTTATTCGAATAATAGATATAGAGCTATACAACAACAGTTAGCTAAGCTGCTGCCGGGCACGTCGGGTAAGCTGCATTGTCCACGAGGAGGTGCTGAAAATTTCCTGGTTTTGCACAGAAAGTATTTAGCCATAGCTTTGAATGTACGCACTTATTCAAAGTAATCTCTCCTCAAATAAATGCCCCTTCTGCATTGTTATTTCATGTTTCCAAATTTATTTAAAAATAAATACAAGCTTGCGATAGGTCGTCAAACCAACTCTCAGCAGCATGTTTGACGTCAACAATGTCGTCGAAATCATGCCTCTTCAAGTGTTTCTTTAAATTAGAAAACAGATAATTTTTGGAAGGGATCAGGCCATGTGAATAGGAGCGATGGTGGGCCAATTAATTGGAAACCCAGGGTCTTCAATTTGACGGGCACAACTTCGGACGTGTGCGAATGTTCATTGTTGACTGTTCAAACATTTTGGCACCCACTGCTGAAAGCTTGCGCATGTGTACAATATTGGTGCAGATGGAAACAACAAGCTGCCGCAGATTCCCAGCAACTGGGCTATCTTTCTCGCAGATATTCGTCTATCACCAAGAATCAGCTTGTAGAGCGCATAGCTTGTTACCGGATCCCTCGAGGTTGTTGGGCGGCCACTGCACGGTTCATCAGTGGTAAAATGTCATGTCTTGAAACGAGAGAGCCAGCTTTTGAGTGTGCTATTCGCTGTGAGATCGGGCTGGAGGTGGCAGCACCGTCGCCGCTCTAGTGTGGATAGGCGTTTGTCGGCGCGTATACAAACGCACACAACAGCGCTTCGTTGTGAGCGATTTGACCCGATTTCCGGCAAACAAATTGCGTTGACTGCAGGTTTCTGGTAGTATGTGCGCTCTTCATTCCCGAATTAATGCACGAAGCGCGCCAGACGTTACTATTACTCGTGAGAGAAGCGCATTCTGCCAACGAACGGGGTTGGTCGCCTTCGGCAACAGTCGGCATTTTCGCAATGGATGACGTTTTCTTGTTTTATTTGTACATGTTCAACTTGTGTTCTATCTACTACGCACTGCTGTAGAGCGACTGAATTAAGTATTTACTTCTTGTCGATCGGGATACCCCGCAACAAACAAAAAAAAATCCCGTATTCCTGCACGATGAGTTCAAATAGCACTTTGTACACTGCGTGTTCAAATAGTCATCCGCATTTCTTATTCAGTTCTCCAATGTATTACAGTTGATAGGTTTACTGAGGAGAGCTATGTGGCTGACAGCCCTCTACCACTACAGAAGCGTTTGACACGCACACGCTTGTTTTTATTCCAGTAACAGTACACAAAGGTAACTGTACAGCACGGAACTTTCTTCGATTGATTACTTGCACGACACTAATGGAACAAAGGCCCGGTTATTTCACAGGACCAAAGTACGTTTTTTCACGCGAATTATGTCCGCTGCCTTCCGTCAATCTACTATAACAACGCAACACAAACGCTCAAGATAATGTAATGAAAAAAAGATGTGGCTTCGCGTCACATTACTACGACATAAATGTAAAGTACGCCGTTTATATTAATTCTGACCATCAGGGCTCTTTAACGCGTACCTTAATCTAAGTACACGGGTGTTTTTATATAAATTTCGCCACAAGTCAAAAAATGCACAAGGCAACCCAGTTGCGCGATTTCCGTGCCATTCTATTTTCTGTTCTTTTTAGGGGAGAATTTAAGTATCGAAGTGTCGGACGTGACTTCACAGAAATATTTCTGTGTAGTGGGACCAGGACCATACACAACGAAAGCTCGTCGCGTAACCTATAAACGACAGCCCCGAAGTTATACATTAACCACAACGCGCAAGTGCATGAGAGCCTTTTTTTTTTTTTTACCACCGAGTCGATAAAAGGCTATATTCACATGAGATTTAATGCTTTAGGACAACGCCAAGTGCACTTTGCAATGCGCTTGAACCACAGAGCGGCACCTACACTGATATGACTCTCGTGAACGGAGGGTACGACGACCACACACAGCACTCCCGACAAGTGCACTCACTGATCTTATTACAGTGCACATACAGCCGATCAAGGCCAAATGCTTCTTTACATCATGTTAGGCTTACGTACGAGCGGTTGAAGTTGCACTAACGCACGGAACAAACCGCCTTTTGAGGTCCTGCACGACGTACGCGCACATGCAAACACAACGTGGCTTGCAGACGACGCATGGAGCAATCCACACTAGGCGCGGTTCAGTCAGGAGCCGCTAGGTGGCGACTCCGCTCGATTTCGCGGCCAATAGGAAGTACACTTCTCCTCTGGTGTTTCTGACATTGCATGCAGTGTGAATGCCCTTTGTAGACTTTTCCTGGAGAAACAAAAGCTTCATGACGTCCGGTAACTCGACATACAAGAAACCTGCTTGCACCATTGCCATCTCACGCTCCGTCTGAAATTAAAACTAGTTATGAAAATCAGACACACCTCACACTGGCACAATGACAACACAGCATATCAAGCTTTTATATGGTTCTACCTTTATGTTTCAATTCTAAGGAAAAGGTGATAGAGCCGGCATCCCTCCTATTAGGCTAAACACCGCGCACATTGCTTGACCTTCTTTCTCTAAGGAGATGCAATTTGCCCTTGATGGCCCTAGCGACATTTATCCCCGTTCCTGTATTCCTTTCGTCGCAGTGCCCGATCTGTTCTTCCTCGGTATTTATAGCGCTTTCGTTGACGCGAAGTGATATTACGCGCGCAGTTTAAGAGTTCGCCAGGTATTATTATTATTATTTGGTTTGAATACATAGAAAACACGAAGACACAGAGGAAATAGGGAGGGAACAGGCTGACAACTGCCACCTAAAGGGGCACAACGCCTGCCTGCTCATTTGGGAAAGGGGAAACATTGGGGAAAGGAAGATAGGGGGGAAAGAAAAAGGAAAGAAAATAGGTAAGAAAAAAACAAATAACACAGACGTAAACACGAATAAGTGGTCACAAGGAAAAATGTCTATACGCGCGGCCAGATATGGACAGTAAAGAAGAAAAACGCACGCAAGTGCTCAACCTTGAGGGTAGGATATCACGATACCCCAAAGTACCATCCGCTATAATAACACCACGTGCCTGCATCAGGTCACACCACGCATGCGCAGATGGCCCGGTGAGCCCTTCTGCTCCCTCGTGGCCGCTGATCGCGACCTCGTTAACCTAAAGCCTTCTTAACTTATGGCTGAGCAGGTCTTATAGTGCGAGCTATTTTCAGCTTCCCGAGTTCCTCAAACAGGACATGAGATCGGTTTAGCAAAATGTGGATAGTATATGTGATGGGTAAGGGGCACGGCCGAGAAGGATTACGACGCAAAGCTTTAGCGTCTCTTTTTGTTACGGAAAAGCATGCATCACGCACTCTTCCCCCAGTCTCTGACGCATGCGGCAGAGGTCGGGCAAAGTTCGTCTCTTTATGTACTTATACTGCAGCATACCACGGTTTCGTTTGAAGAAAGCTTGTCGAGTGACGCGGCCGTGCGGGAAGCGGACTCGAGGCTGGCTGGACTGAGCCGGAAGAGGACGAGGGAAGAGGCGCAATATAATCCCCCACCGGCGTTGGATGGCGCGCTGGCGGAGCCATTAGCATTCCTCGATGCAAGCGGTGCAGGCGCGCCGTTGATGAGAACCGCGCATACGCGTGTACCACGCTGGCTTGACCTCCTCGAGCTCGGTCGTTTGTTTGCATGACTGATTTTGTCAAGAGTGATGCCGGCCAATATATCCCAACGTTGTCCTCATCTTCATGGTATTGAGTGAAACACATCCAACTAGACCAATTCGCAGCTCCCTATTTGTTCACTCGACTGCATACTATAGTGAGAATTTTACGTAAACATCAAGCTGTACCCATAAGAGAAAAATCGTGATCTAAAAGTTCTTACTTCTTTCTTGTAGAAACAAAAAAACACGGCGTTAAACGGATTTTTTTTTTTTTTATCGCACTACAAACGTTTTGCGCCCGGCAGGTCAAGCGCGCCATACAACATGGAAGAATGCTAAGCATTAGGTAGAATGCCTCTGCTGTCCATTATTATCGATTTTTTTAAACAAAATGCGCTATGACTTAATCTTGAAATGATGTACTTCGGATTGTGTCGCCGATATACGCATGCGCTTGGCCTTTTGAGTAGCCTTTTCCTTCGCTTTCAGACTCCTAATCGAGCCATCTAAGCTATCCGTGGATAATCTTTGCGCATATGCAGTGTTTCACAGTAAATTCTGCAGAAGCTAATTTCTAATGACAGTGCAACGAGATACAAAGATACAACCAAAGGCGTCTTGTTAATGGTCGCGCCTCGCACATGCTCGTAAATATTTTTTGTTGTTGACGCTTAATTGCTTATGACGATGAAGCACAACATTACCGTTGTCAGATGAGCCGTATCCTGCGACCATAGAAAAAAGAAAAAAGAAAGGAAACTAGCTACCGTAGCCCCTCTGTCAGCCGTTAGGAGGTTAGGAGTGCCGCTGCTCACTGGAATGGCGGCTCTTCTATCAACAGGCCTGCGCGCCGGTAAAAGCTGAAAAAGAAAAAAAAAACCTTCCGAACAAGCACGTAGTAAAGCTGCCACCGCGCCGTAGCGTCCCTGATTTTTTCCTTTGTCTTGCCGTAACTGGCGGTACACGTTTCGTGTGAATAAGATAAATAAATAAGGATAGCCCAGTGAGCGCATGTTTTCAACCGCAGGAAACACCGCAACGTCACGGTGAGAGAGCCTGCAGCCAGCTCATGTGAAACACATACCTGCCAAGTCTCCCGGATTACCCGGGAGACTCCCGGATTTTGAACGTTTCTCCCGGTTGTACGGGTCATAAGAAAATCTCCCGGAAATGGCTGTTGTTTGATGTCGCGACGCGAGGTGGGACGTTTCGCGTACAGATGCGCTACACGCAATTTAAAAATTGATCCTAAATCTGTTATAGGTTATATCAGCCGTTAATATTTCGTAGATGATGCGTTTGTGTACACACAGATCTATCCCACAAGTTATCTCGCCTTCAAAATTTTGTGTCACTACTGCTTTAAGTGGAGAGCCCAGCACTTAAAAGGGTAGCCGTTACCGATGTCTGTCGAGATGGCCCGTTCGCCAGCGCTCGATCGCGACCGTCCCCGTCTCAACGGCGTCCCTTATGGTCCCTTTCCCGACGAAATAACTGGTAAGCAAGCGACGACAGGCCTTGCACGTGGAGCGATGTTATCGCATGTGCCCTTCGCGCGACGGTGACGGCCGGGTCGTTTCATCGCTGCTTCAACCGCGTTCGTCTCTAGCGCTAGCGCGCTTTTACTCGCAGGTGAAACAGACGATGCGTAAGCGATGTTATGGGTTTGGACTCTGTACAGATCAGCGGTGACCGCAAAATCCCGCTGACAGTGTCCATATAATTTCTATCGCAGTACCCCCCCCCCCCCCCGCGCGGGTCGGCATACTTTTTACCCCCCCTCCCGCGGTTGACCCGCCACCCCCTCCCTCCCCCCCCCCCCCCCCCCCCCCCCCCCCCCCCCCCCCCCCCCCCCCGTTGAGTAGATCTCCCGGATTCCGTTTCTCCAAACTTGGCAGGTATGGAAACAGCTTGTGTTTCTGCATGACAATTTGTAGTCTTTCGGTAGCAGTCACTCACCGCGTTATGTGCTCGATGACGTGAGCAGACTTCATTTCGTTGTTCTCTCTTTCAATATTCAATAAAATCTTTTGTATTCGATATTCGGTTCGATATTCAATATCTTTTACCACTACTCGGCACTATTCGCTTCGAGATGAAATCTCACTATTCGCACACGCCTATTAGTCAAAAATATTTGCACAAATAAATATTTATCTACTTAGTTGCAATATTTTCAGCGTCACATCTCAAACGTCACGGTCAATAATTTTGTGTCCGCCATACCATTCATAATTACTTTTTCTGCGTTTCAAAGTTGTGCAAAAGGCGAAAATGCGAAGCAAGCAAGCGGCCCTATATCACGCTCACAGGAGGATCTTGTGTCGATAAACACCACAAAATCTATCTATCTATCTATCTATCTATCTATCTATCTATCTATCTATCTATCTATCTATCTATCTATCTATCTATCTATCTATCTATCTATCTATCTATCTATCTATCTATCTATCTATCTATCTATCTATCTATTCAAGTTGCTCTGTCATCGAACTCCTCTCTAGATTTTCTGTAGTGGCGTTACTTTTCATTTTTATTAATGTGTTTTCTTTTATTATTACTATAATACGCGAAAAGGGTGGGAAAGGCGTCAGGTAAGTAGATCTATGTCTCTTATTTTCGGTTCTGCAATAAACAAACAAAATAGGCGCGCTTTGACATTAACGTGCCACATTTACTCGTATGGTATGTTGTGACGTTCGAAATATGAAACTTGATGCTGTTACCGGTTGCGACGCTAGAGCGATCCTTATTTTCTCAGTCTGAAACGCGATCTCTGCTGTCGAAGAGGAGTTCGTTCCACGTCACATGCGGGGCTCATTCTGTCGGTAGCAGAAATTTAGTTCTATCTTTTTTTTTTCGGCAGAAAGGCGATATTTGTTTTTTTTTTATTTCTTTCCTATGTGAATTTTGTGCTCTCAGACAGCGACGGCGCCAAGAAATGCCACAATACTGCGAGAGAGATACTACAAGAATGAGAAGTCCCAAATAAAATTTGGTCTATGCGCATAAAATATATGGTAAAGCGTAGGATAGAAAACTGAAGCTTTATATTATGTCGTTTTCTGCTAGTTATTTGCATATGCAAGAACGGAAGGAGGGGGCTTCTGGAAGTACGGGCCTGGACAGCGAACGCACGTAGGTCCTTTGACAATGGTTCTCGCGAACTTTGGAAGTAGACACCGGGTATTTGCCGACGGACGGTGTACACGAGGGAATGAATTGATTACGATGTCACAAAATGAAAATAAGAAGAAAGCTACAAGCGCCAATAAGTAGGTCCTTTCGACTGCTTTGTGGACTTGTATGAATTTGAATACAAAAATATTATTACAATTTTAACTACTTTTTTTATTTCTTCTAATTTATCTAGGTTGTCCTACGCCGTTACACAATAACCCTTTTTTTATGATCGGCTTCTTCATATTTCCATTTGTCTTTTTTGCTATCTCAGTACAACCCGCCTTGTGGGCTCGTCCATTAAAACGGGTTCACAATGGAATCGGCACACACCCGTCACACCAGTAGAACCACTATTATGACGGACGCTGTCACGCAGCTTCTGTCATGACGGCGTCAAGGCGCAGTTGTTGCGCTTCGGCGGTTTTCTCGTGTCACTGGGGGGCAACATAGGGTGAAGTGCGGCTTCGGCGCTCACTATTTTGCCAGCTTCACTTCTGCTGGAGTTAGGATCGTCGCCGATAGGCAAATGTAATGTCGGGAATAGAAAAAAAGAAAGAGAAGTTAAGGAAGCGCGAAACTTTAAAAAATAAAGAAAGGAAAGTGCGAATCGAACCTATAGGAACGCTTGGCCACGAACGCAATGCTTTAACGCAACGCCACGAGGCAGCTTTCTTTTTTTTTTGTAATATTTATTATAGTGCGTATTTAGAAACTATTACAAACGGCGTGGCGTACAGCGTTGCAATAACTTCGGTATAATGAGCACACAAACACTACTAAGCAAGCATTCGAAGGCTAGGATAAATGCACTGTAAAATTTTAGGAAAACAGCAACGGTGGGAGTGTTTCTTAGAGTGCATTTGTAGGTTCTTTATGGGCACCTCCTGCCTCGTAATTATAGTGCTGTAGTTAAAACGACGGGCCCACTCACTGTAGTCACTTTCGATGGAATTACAATTATTTTCACCATACTCATGTCTGTGAGATAGAGCTTATGAAATAAACCGTCATGTAATTGATACGTAGAGTTGCACTCGTTATAAGCCATTAGCTGTGCGAGCATTAGGAACGAAAAGGAACTTCAAATTTAACTCTCAAAATCTTTCGCTAAAAATAATCGAGTACATAATAATAACTGTTCGGATTTTTCGTCCCAAAACCATGACATGATTATGAGAGACGCCGTAGTGCAGGGCTCCGGTAATATCCACCACCTGGGGTTCTTTAACGAGCACGTAAATCTAAGTATACGGGCCTCTAGCACTTGACCTCCATCAAAATGCGGCCGCCGCGGCCGGGATTCGATCCCGCTACCTTCGGGTCAGCAGTCTAGCACCATAACCACTAGAGCACCGCGGCGGGTGTTATGAACAAGCGGAGCTGCAGCGATAAAGACGCTACTTCTGTTGAAAGATGACCAGTCTGAAGGCGGCCGCATTACACCGTAAGCGAAATCGCCGCAAACGAAATCAGTTTCCCGCACACCGAGGAAGCGCGGGAAGAGCAACCTATAGCTACAACATATATTATCAATCGAAAACTTCCGAAATTAAAAAAAAGCGAGGTAACACTCTCGGAAGAAACGTGAATTCAAGTAGAGAAACGCAACAACCTCGATGACGACCGAGACAACAACAAGAACAACAACAACAACGACCTGCGTACACGCTCCGGAAACACGAAAATCGCGCTGCACCGCCTTTGCGAAAATGTACCATCGCCTTCGCGAGTGTTGGGAACAACTTCGTTTCCTTCGCGAGCATGCGTGCATACGTGGCGCGTAGATTCGTAGGCTGTTACAGATGGCGCGCGAGAAAATTGCTTGCATACGAGGTGCCGAGCGATTCTGTCTTTCCCGAACTGAACGCTTGGTCCTTTCTTCCTTTCTCCCACTCTTCGTGAGCTTGTTAGCAGCGTGCCCCGGCGTCTTCAGTTTAAGAGCATCCGAGAATTAATTATCTGTTTGCGTTCGCTTCGCCCGAAAGCGCAACTTAAATCTATCTCGATAATAAAACGACCATACAAATAAAATGCCGCGCGTAATTTCTTGCGATGAGCCTTCGGGTCGCCCAAGACCATGCTATACGGCACCCAGTTTTGAGAGAGATAGCGGGCATCGTGTTTTCCCATACGCTAATTAAATTTAGTGATTACAAGCTCGCTTGACCAATTTCCTCTCTATGCAAATGAAGCTGCCGGTGGCATGGCGACACTGGGAGCAATAAACAACTATACGTATAAATATCCGTTTCCGCTCGAGCGGGCCGAATGCTCGAAAGTGGTCTTACGAAGCTTTCTTTTCTTCTGAAGAATACACTTAACCGGGAACCGACTCAAAAGATGCACTGAAGCTTGCGATGTTCTCGCAAGGTTCTCCAGCTTGAGGAGGTTAAGGGAATTGTTTCGGGTCATGTACAACGATCGCGGCAGTTGCGTTCCTCGGACGCGTGCTTAAAGCAAAAAGCGGCGCGCTACACCGAGCGATGTCATTAATTTAAAGGCGGCGGCTAAGGATCGTGTAAGCTTGCGTCCGGCGCTGGGCCTGCTTTGTATTTAACGGAGACCGAATACACGTAAGTAAGATCTTTTGTGGAAACCGGCTCTGCTCTACAGGTACGTAGGTAAGGAAGAGAAAGCGAACGTGAATCAAGTCATTTGTTCGGATAATTAAATGACATACCATTTAGAATGAAGCAGAGTGGCTTAGGTGAACAATACAAAATTCACACCTTCACAGCTCATGCACCTTCATGGCGCTTAATGCAATTTTCGAACTAAGGGTAGAATTTACTGTACACAGAGTAGAAAAGCTTCTACTTCAGGGGATACCGAATGCTGACAAGCAGAACAAGTTTAATTTTACCTCAGCAAAGAAAGACGGAAAGAAGAGCGGAGACAAAAAGTCGCAGTTTCGGCGCGAGGGCGAAGCAATGAATGCGACAGCAACAAAGTGGAATGTTACACGAAGTCAGGTTAGAAGGTACCTCCTTTAGCAGCCGACCTGGCGTATCTCAACAAAGCGCTGGCATAAAGAAACGCGGCCGCTGCAGCCAACGAAGTGACCTGCGTACTGTCTCTAGCTTCAACGCAAACAGCCGTGAAAACACAGCACGTACAGTCCAGCGCGATATGAAGGTTATCGCGCGGGCGTAGACCGGCCTAGCGTCCCACGGGCCTAGCGGCACGTTTCGGGGCCGTGAAAATGGAGATTACGCAATCTTCTCTACCTCGTTGGCTGTTCCGTGCTGCAACAATTGCCCCTTTGACGAACTCTCCCACCTTTCTCTCTATTTTAAGCTTTCGATTGGTTGAGATCAAGCGTATACTTCGTTGGCTCTTATCCCTGCGGAGGATAACGATATTGATGGGAAAGATATGGTAAAGCTGGCGCTTGGCACTGCGTCATTTGAACGACTTGCTTATTTGCACGCAATATATCGCGTCGTCATTTAAAAACAAGAAATGAAAATGCACCTTCCCCAGATGAGAGTGATCGCAGCTTAAGGAACAGCATAAAGAGGGAGTGAAGCTCGCCTGATACCTCCCGCTCATCGAAAGAGGATTCTGGGCCATGGCGCTGTTGCCGACGCTCGCGTAATAACCTTCAAATCGCGATCGACTGTACAAAGGTATGAGCAGCCTGCTGATATACCTGTCAAGACAGGGCGCGGCGACCGCGCCCCGCCGGTCGAAGTACGCAATTTTTGGTAAAGCCACGCAGCTCGCACCCCCCCCCCCCTCTTCGGGACCACCGACGCGCCTATCGCGCGACAAAATATGGTTGGCGCGTTGATCGTCGGTGGTTTGCCCAATTTCTGCGGCACGTACGTTTCTGCTCGCTATGGTCTGTTGCTATGGTCTGCGCTGTGGTCTGTTGTTTCTTCTGTTCGTCCTCGTCCTTTTGCGCGCTTTATTCATTCGAGATGGAATCACACCAACTTGCCCAGTTAAACGTTCTAACGCTAACAAACGGAATGTTCTCGCGGCATGCGGCTTCGCTGTACAAAACTACCCTTAGGCATGGCTTAGACAACTCCCAAAGGAGATTCTGCGTGGAGTTGTTTATTTTCTTCTGATTCGGGGCTAAAAACGTTAGCTTCAGCGTTTGGAGGGAGGGTAGTGAGCTAGACTTTGCGGATTTTCGGACTTCAACTCGCAACACAAATTTCAAAGTGCTGTATATATTTTTTAAACGAAAGTTATGCGGCTCTCATTGAGTGTGCAACGAACACGTTCAGGTTGTAAGTCTAGCTGTACGTCGAGCTTTCTACTTTGCTTCAGCATAATCCAGCCTATCTCCTCTGTATTTGTTGTTTTTTACAGATGTCCTTTTGTTATATAGAGTGTAAAATCAAAAAGAGTGAGATCGTTGCAAGAGATCTCGAAAGCACGCAGATGTCCTACTTTAGGGAAGGCACCGATTCTCTGCGCTTTCGACTACTTCGGCGTGCGCGTGTGCAGGAGTTACGGCACGACCTTTGACGTGTTTCGCATACGCTGTGGCACTCGACCGCGTGGAACGCTTTGGTCACGATCAACGCTTCTTCCACGTGGGCATCGAATTTACCAGCCAACGCGACCTTCCTTCCTTAGTTCTCGCATTTTAGTGCTCCGCTATTTTTGTTTCCTACCTTTTGGCAGCCGAGTTACCTCCGCTGTCAGCTCTGTCTTCAGTGTAATGTTTGTAAACTGATAAACGACGCAACCTCCCCCATTGTTTCGCAGTCGCAGTAAAAGCGTCTATACGTGTTCGGCATCGCATTCTCTCACAACATTCTGACTTTGTCGTTTTATTTACTTATTTTTTTTACCTTTTTGCCTAGGTTCGCCAGCACGTGTTGTTGCACCCGACATCATGCCGAGTTCGCCTTTTCTTTATGTTACTGCTGCCCACGTTGAGGGTAGTCGAGCTGGAACTGCTCTCACGTGCCTTGCATGCGGCAGCGCCATGCTTACGGTGACGACATATGCCGCGACAGTGGCTTAAAGACAAATATATATATGGTGTTAAATAAAATTTAAAGGAATATACGAATGTTATTATTGTATATATCTTATACTGCTGTATTCAGCAAGACTGCGTGACATGCTCGTTGTCTTGCGTTAGCTTTTCGTTTGTTTGTTTATGTCCGTGTGTACTGTGCCCCTTACGCTCCAACAAAATCGTGTTGTGTGTGTGTGTGTGTGTGTGTGTGTGTGTGTGTGTGTGTGTGGGGGGGGGGGGGGGGGGGCTTGTTTTAGTGCGCCTCGCTTCCTATAATCGTAAGATAAGATGCGTGACATTGTCTTTAAAAGAAAACGTGTGTTTACAGTTGTCGAAGTGGCACAAACGGAAAGCATATACGTAAGTATGAAATAGAATTTTGTTGATTTGATCAAACAGAATGCAAATAATATTGGGCAAATAGCCAACATAACAGAAGCATGCGGAGAATCTTATCAGAAATGAATGGTTCGGAAAGGGTATCGCTATTATTTCGCTTTTAAGATGATTCGAAGATAGTATCAGGTTCCTGATGGTAGACACCACCCTTTTCACCGAAGTTCAGCTTCTGTCTCAGTATGTTGTAGTTGTTTTCATACAGCACTTAGTTACACATAAAATACGGGCAAAAAACCCTAAGTAAATTTACTCCAACGCGACTCTCGGTGAACAAAAAAGAAAGACTCGTTGGTTTCTTTACGGGGTTTACCGTGCCAAAGCCACTCAGGCTATGACAGACGCCGTAGTGGAGGGTTCCCCAGTAGGGGCTCTTTATTGTGCAACTGACATCGCACAGTACACGGGCCCCTAAAATTACGCTGACACCAAAATGTGATCGCCGTGGCCGGGATCGAACCCGTGTCTTTTGGGTCAGCAGCCGAGCACCGTAACCACTGAGCCAACGCGGCAGCGTAAAGAAAGAAAGAAAGAAAGAAAGAGATTCGTATACAAAAGGTGGGTTAACGCAGAAAAAGTTATTAATGGTATCAGTAAAACGCATAAGCGCGCACAGTACTGTACAATGGAAATAACTAGACAGAAACTGAAGAAAGCATAACTAAATAACAGAACACTTTATGAGGCAATAAGTTATTGCGCATAATTGTGCAAATTGCGTAATCCTTCGCAAAAAGTTCACTGTTGAACACGTGCTGTCCGGGCGCAAGATGGTAAAGACGCATTGCGTTTATATATAAAGATTACAGCCTGCTTCTGGCGCTTTGCGCGCTTAGCTGTATACCATATGGCCACCGAAAGCGAGAGAGAGCGAGCGAGATAAAGATTAAAGCTATACTGAAAAGCTACACACACGAACGCACATACAAACATGTATACAGCGTTATCAGAAGTGCGTGACTTCCTTGTGGTGTTTATTCCTCGCAACTATAATGTGTGCGTGTTATGATATATCACTCCATACTTGCGTATAAGTCACCTTGCTATTCACGCTTAATCATAACGCAATTATGGTAGTACCGTTTCTGGCTCGTACAGGGTGGCACCTCAAGCGAAATATACCACGGTTCCGCAGTGTCTCTCAGCGAAAAACGGTAGTTGGAAAGATTTAGTCGAAGGCTGCTGTGCTCGGTCATACATACAGTGGTTGGTCGGTGGATTTGAGGTGGCAGGCAGCACAAGGATTACGAAACCTCGCATCGCTAAGGTGTTATCTCCTCGGTAGGCCACGCGATCTCTCGTCTACGTGCGTGTTGCTCGACTCATCTCCACACCCAATGTAAACAAACTGGGCGATTAAGACGTATTCCACACGTCGCGAGCGTCGCTGCTGGATCTCCCCTCCTTCTCACCAGTGGTGATCGTGTTTGAAACAGTTGTATTTTGATTTACGTTGACCAGTTTAGTTAGAGTGGAAGCGGAGAAGCTGATTATGGCAAACACGTTCTTTGGCCTAATTGTGCATGCATTGTCCCTGTTTCATTCATATTTTTATCGCTTTTTTCGTTCTTTGCGTGTCACTTTAAGGCTGCTTACTTTCAGGGGCACAGAAGCAAGTAGGGCTAATTAAAACGTTAAACTGGGTTTACTTTTCAGTCAGTGCAACTGCGGGCAACTTCCGTCACTGCTTAACTTACAGCAACGCGATGATATTAGGAAAGGTACGAAGGTAAGGCATAACTGCGCATTTTTGTTGTTCTTGCTGTTGTTTAGCCTGGTGAAACAGCCTTACGTTATCCGTGCAGGCGTAAAGATGCATGCACCAGGAAGCGTATATGCAGATCAAGTCGATGCCATAATGATCGACGGTTGCTTTTGCCACAAAGAATGGTTGTCGGTGCGTCATCTGTGAAACAGAAATATCGAAAACTACGGTATTCGGCGCTCTGGGCTCTCCTCGTCTCATTTGGCGTGAATTTATCACTGCATTGGCTTTTCTTAAAATTACGTTTACACGAGATTGTATTGTAATCAGTAGGTACAGTAAGCGCGACGCCTTCCACAGTAGCTGCGGCATCTTTGGCATTGAAACAATTCAGGATATTTGTCCGTACCTGTCACGCCAGTGTCACAACTGATTCATACGCCTCTTATGGCACGCGCAGTTTTATCATGTGACTCCTTGTGTTTGTTTAAATAATGCGCAATTTAGATATTTATTTGTGATAAGCGTAACCTTAAGATGCAAGACGACGATTGTATCTATTTGCCTTGGTGCTCTTTGAACACAACTGGCCCTTACGCCATTAAACACTACATACATATCATCGTCATTGTGTGTATTCATATTCATATTTTTTTAGACGAAGCTGTTGGCGCATGGAGATTGTCTCGGCCACTCCTTTCGTCCTGATAAATAGAATTGAATGGCAAGCAACAAAACGTCATAAAGGCAAATGAAAAACGTTGTGATAAATAAATCCAATGCCAAGAGCATAAAATGTAGTAAAGGTAAAATGTGCGTTGTCACAAACAAGCGCTATTGCAAACAGTTTTAGGTATTTAGAACACGAAGAGTCATATGGTCAAATAGCAAATGGCTGCTGGCGTACTCGTTGAAAGGGATAATTTCAGGAGTTGACAGGGTGAATCATGTACAAAGCAATAGACCAAGCTTCAATTGGAGTAACATAATGCTTGTTATCACTTGAAGGTTCCGAAACGAAACAGTACCGGGGTATACTGGCAAATGGCGGAGGACCTAGCGTTCTCACCTTCAAAGTACGCATGCGCCGTTCCATGCTAATGAATTTTGACATGTACGACGTCCTCCTCCGTTAATCCAACTTTGTTCCATATTTTTAATCTCAGCCTCGGATTGCTACAAAGCTTTCTAAGAGGGTTTTTTTTTTTCGAGGCCAGGAAATAAGCTTCATTCATATGGATTGGTCTGATTTTGTGGATAGACGTGACATGCACGGGCAATTATAAAACATATGCCTGCAATTAAAACAGTCTGACTGCTAGCACTCACGCCTGTAAGTGCTAGAGGTTTACTTTGGCGAGATGTGAAAGCAGAGACTCATTGCGTAAGGTCAAGTCAACGTATAGAGCTGTCAAGTCTTCGAGCGCTGAAACTGTAGCGCTTGGACAAGTTATTTTATGGAACACGCATTCCTGCTCTAAGTGCATACCACACATAACGCAGTACCAAGAAGCTACTTCGTAACCTTTATGTTCTTTGGGAGCCGCTAAACTTCGTCAGTCGATCAGGCGTTATTTTGTGGCTTCGAGCGCGAGAAGCTCGTGTCATTAGGTGGTGTTTACTCAGTTCGACCCAACTACGCAGTGGCCTATAATCGCCTGTTCGGAGAAAGTCGGATCTCCATTAGTCGCAGAGACCTTGAATTAAGCCGCCACGTGTCTGTCACTCCTTCGCTGCCGGCTTGTCTTTGCACCCGCTCACGGGTTGACCCTTCTTGTTCTCTGCTTTGTCCTTGCACGTCAGCGACAGCTCCGCTGACTTAACCGTTCGGGTGAAGATTAATCTGTTTCGGGCGCCGATCGCCTGAGCGACTACCGCTGAAGGTCTTCGGAACAAATAGCAAGTGTCGGCTGGCGCAGAGGAACAGCGCGTGAAATCTCCTTTCTGTAAGAAGAATAATTGGCGAAGGCACACTCCCTATAACGCTAACAGACTTAATCCGTATATTTTCATTGGAGATGCTGTAAACAATCCTCCTCAGTCGTGCACATACGTCGAAAATTTCTTGTAAATCCATGTCGCTGCAGCGGTGTTGTTTTCTTTATTTGAAAAAGGCTTGCCGAAATGTCGTAGAAAAAAATCATGACATACATGTCATGGATGTCATGGTTTTCGTGCTACCACCTGTTATTCATGTTCTTCATAAAGTCACATCGCACAAAACCAATTTTGGTGTATATCAATCTAGCGAAACGGCCGCGAGTGCGCCATGAGCGTGGCATGTAAATCATGTCATACATGACATGCATATCATGATTTTCATGTTACCACGTGTCAATTATGTTCGTCATACAGAAATGTCTCGTCATAGCAGTTTTCGTATGTATCCCTTCATTTAAACGGCCGCGAGCGCCGCGAGACCATGTCGTGTAAATCATGCTGCACATGACATGCGCGTCATGATTTGCATGTTAGGACCTGTCATTATGTTCGTCATGAACTCTTGTCGCGCCGTACCAATTTTGGTATATATGAAATTAACGGAACGGCCGCAAGAGCCCAAAGGCCGTGGAATGTAAATCATGCTGTTCATGACATGCGTGTCATGATTTTCATGATATGACCTGTCATTCATGTTCGTGATAAGGCCATGTTATGACACACCAATTTTGGTATACATCCGATTAACGGAACGGCCAGGGAGCCCAAAGGCCGTGGAATGTAAATCATGTTGTTCATGACATGCGTGTCATGATTTTCATGATATAACCTGTCATTTATGTTCGTAATAAGGCCATGTTATGACACACCAATTTTGGTATACATCCGATTAACGAAACGGCCAGGAGAGCCCAAAGTCGTAGGCGGCTAGATAGATAGATAGATAGATAGATAGATAGATAGATAGATAGATAGATAGATAGATAGATAGATAGATAGATAGATAGATAGATAGATAGATAGATAGATAGATAGATAGATAGATAGATAGATAGATAGATAGATAGATAGATAGATACGGTCAAAGTCGCAGAAGTTCGCTAAGAAATGCTTCGCATTTAAAAAGCTAGGCTTGGAGGTGCGGACACAAGTGAAGGAAAACGGACAACGCAAACGCCGTTTGTGACGTCCGTTTTGATTCACTTGTGTCTGTGTGTACACGCCTAACTTTCTTTCTTAAATGTATTCCAATGAACTTGTTCAAATTTCTGTCTTTCCAAGCGTTTCTATAGTTTCCGGAGAGTCCAGCTCATTGTGATGACAAGAACTACGCACTTTGTCACCTTGACTTATTTTTTTATGCGAATTTTTTTTTTTGGCTACCCTGTAATCACATTGTACCGGTTGACTGTCTGACCTGGATACCATACCCGCACAAAAAACCGCGTAAGAGCTACATTAAGAAAATGTAGGCTTTATGAGGAATCGAACAGGGGTCTGCAACGTGGTAAGAAAAGGGGAGGGGAGGGGGACCAGCCCGATATGCGCGACAGCAGAGCGAATGAACAGTGCCACCATGGTGCTGCCACGGCATCCAGTCACATGCATGATTCTCGTTTGAAGGGTCAGATGGTCTCAAGAGAGGCTCGCCGAGTTTAGCTGCTAAGGCAACAAAGTCAAACCTATGCTCTGTTTCGTACCGTTCAGTCGGCTGTTGTAGCAATCAAGGTATTTGTACTGCAAATCGGGCGCTCTGACTTAACTCAGGCAATCATCGTCGATTGGTTCTGACAGTGTTTTCATTTTTTTCGCTTAAAGTATCAGATATCTGTCACAGGACGCTGAAAGTACTCAACGTGCACGTTCAGATCTCCTATGACAGATATCAAACATCACGCTTTCTGCACGATGCGCGGATGCCGACGTCAGTGATCGCTATTCAAGCAAAGCGACACAAAACAATTCCGCTGCCCGTCGGGCAAAAACAAAGTGCAAACGGCAAGAGCGGACGCCAGGGGAGCCATTAATCACGGATGGCGCGGCGCGTCAGCGGCTGCCGACATCTCTGGACGCGCCCGGAGCAACTTCAGTGAAGCACAGATATAGACCGGTGACTGTTCGTGAGCGTCATGTAGCTGATTTCTCTGCCCAGTTGTCTCGCGCTACTGCTACGCGTCATACTTTCCTCGTGGATTTGTATCCACAGAAAGTTGAGTGGGTCAGTAGAGATGACAGCTGCATGACGGAGACGAGCCTCTCGTTTGTGTACAGGCGTGCAACAAAATGTCCGCAAGGGTTAGTGCACAGACCGTGAAAGTATGTCGTTGAGGCTGAAAAGGGGGATCTTTCATCGCTTCTACTCTTTGTTTTGTTTCGCCGTCAGTGAGAAAAGGCATAGAGCTGCAGACAAGGCTGTCTAACAGTAGGGTGCCCGCTTTTGCTACCTCAAACTGGTCTTAAGAATGCTAAGCTTGAAATAACTTTCGCTGTACGCATCGTTTATTCTGGGCGTATTTCTAGGCAACAGAGCGAGCATACGGAAATAGCTGAAAGAATATCAGCAGATTTCACTTTGAAGCTGCACGCATTTGCAGTGCGCTCCTCTTAGTCGCAAACTACAGCACACGCAAAGCGCGCGATGAAAAGAGTCTCAGGAGTAGAACACACGTCGTAGTCAAGGTTATTTCCGTGCCCAAGTAGTCGCGTGAAAACAGTTCAATAATGAAGAGAAAGATGACACAGTAAATGAGTTTACTTTCCGCCCTGTTACCCTATTTGTCCTATGCGTAAGCAACCTGAATTCACTGGATCCAAGCACACTTCTGTATTCATACATTATATATATATATATATATATATATATATATATATATATATATATATATATATATATATATATATATATATATATATATATATATATATATATAAGCAGAAAGAAAGAGGGAGGGGGTGCGACTAGCCACGCTGAAACTGTCTGGTTGCCATGTGTACTCAGGAAAGGGGACAGAAAGATGAGGACCAGATAATTAAAGTCCGCCATGTACGACAGGCGCACAAGCATTCACGCTGACAAACGCAGACGTTCCTATGTAACTTGGCGGCCCTCAAGAAAGACAGCAGCGCGCACTCTCAAGTTATTAACGGTATCTCTACGATTGCATGCTGCAGCAACCCTTGGACTGAGAGCGTTAATAAATCAACGAAATAAATTTTCACTTTCCAATTCTCAAAGTTGCAGGTCAACAAGTAGAGAGAGAAAATCTATGGCACGAAAAGCAGACAAGGCAGCTTCAGGTAATTTCTTCTAGTCAGCGCTACATGGGGAAATTGAAGATGGAGAGAAGCAGAATCATGCCGCAATATATGTAGTCAACTGAACACTGTAGATTTCATGTATACAGTCCCAGATTAGCATCACCTGCAGTTATGCGAATCATACACCTCCGATAATATCTCAAGATTTTCATTAATAAAACAGGATATATAGATCAGAAGGCCCTCAGGACGGCTGCTGATGAATGTAAGGCACCTTTAAAACGGAAAGACGTGCTTGCTGGAGGCCAACCTAATATTCTGTTGCACAAAGGCCCGTTGACCTAAATAGAATGTCACCTGGAGGGAGCATCAGTAAGTCTCGTTAATTGCGTAATAAGTTCACGCCCGCTACGTTGCGCAGAATGATTGCCGGTACAATCCGATGGCTCGTGTCGCTATAGTATACATAGCCCCGATGCCCACCCAATTCATAACTCATATACGAGGTGGCGTGTGTATATGGACCGCTTTGTAAAACTGCTAGTTAAACGCGTAATGTTTCATTCGAAAATTTAGCGAATACAAATTTAAGTCTTCTCAGTGTCCAATGTTTTGACGCATGAAGACACAATAAACGCGGGAAAAGGGTGAATTATAAAACTGTTAACCCGCAAAGCTGCTTCTGATAGCCTTTTAGTTAAGCTGTAGTTTTCAAAGGAAAACAAACTATATCGCGTACAAATCGAGGCTCATACGTACGTGTCGTCATATCGCCATGTTCTTCCAGCTATATATAGAGGGGCGCACATTCCACGCGACGTGGGCGCGAATATATCGTCCTAATCCACAAACACATTTATTTGCGCGCTGTCGCCGTCGCGACGGGGTTTCGCAACTTCTGCGCTGTTATGAAGTGGCGAACATTTTACGAACGTGTCAGCTAAAGCGACG
The DNA here is from genome assembly GCF_013339695.2 of Rhipicephalus sanguineus. Lineage (NCBI taxonomy): Eukaryota > Metazoa > Arthropoda > Arachnida > Ixodida > Ixodidae > Rhipicephalus > Rhipicephalus sanguineus. The sequence goes on along the minus strand of NC_051176.1, from coordinate 104,077,075 downwards.
CGGTCCTGCAGCTCGAAAATTTCACACCGCGTTTAGCGGACAGGGCCCGAACGACGCACCGCTTTCCCCGCAGCACGGCTGCTTCGCGCGAAAACGTTAAAGAACCCGACAAAGTGCCTCTTTCCTTCAAGCTTAACCAAAAGCGATGAAAAAAATCCTTGAACACGCGGTGTCGCTGGAGGCAATGCTTCGACAAGTGGTCTTGTCTTCTTCAAGGCAGCATCTAAACCGAACTTTTAAAGCGCCATACATCCCGGAGCCCCTAAACAGGGCGTTGTCCTTCAGGCCTACATTTATAGTATTTGAACCTCTTTCTCGCGTTTGATTTTCTTGCGACAGAATATGAGATGCATCTTCCTTCGCGAGATCCTGTATGTACCTAGGACATCGTACAGGCTACGACGATGCACAAGTTTTCCGCCCACTGCGGTAACCCTGGGGCAAAGTTCACTGCACTACACAACTCGAAGGTCGCGAGGTGGAATGGCCACGGAGGTCACATTTCGATGGGGGCGAAATGCAGATACTCTCGCGTACTGAGACTGACCTGCGTTGAGGCAACACAAAGTGGTCGAAACTAATACCGAGTATAGCGCTATATGGCGTTCAGGCATGATAATTGATTCGTGGTTAAGGCATGCGAAACGCCACGAGTTATTATTAGAAATTTTACGGTGGCCCGAGAGCCTTCGAGTACGTGTTTGATGCTGCTCTTTCGTCTGTTTAGAAGCGAGAGATGCTAGAAGTGATCGCTCGTGCCCCTTACCTTGCGCATTTCTTTGATCATTTCTAAACTTCTTGGTGCACCGTAACGTTATTGACAATAGTAATCATAATTGCTGATGTTTTACGTGCTGAAATCGCGATATGATCATAAGACACGCCGGAGTGGGGGACCTCGGATTAATCAGAATCGCGGAAAGATTTCATGTGGTTTAGTAGACGGTTCAAACGAGCAAACACGCGAGCACCAATTCTGTCGCTGGTGAAGGCAAACAATTCCACTCTTGGATTGCACTGGAGAAAAACGATATTATAAACGTCTAGGAATTCAAAAAGAATATGGTCGTATGACTTTAATAAGATTTATTCATTATGACTCGTGTTAAGCAGTGTTAATACAAAGCAGAATGTACTGATAGGCTACTTTGTGCGTAGCTGTCGATCATAGTGGCGCAAGAGGTAAGGAAAAAAAAAAAGAAATGGAGTGGACGACAACTCTGTCTGTACCTTTCTTAATTTTTCTTCACCTACGCTCCATGATCAACGACAGTTAGTAGGCAAGTAAGGACGATTGGTCGAGGAAATTCTTATTGCAACAACTTATGATATTCCGCGGCGCTACTACGATCTTACAAGCAATTTTTGAAAACTGCGGATAGTCGTTGCTGCTGAATCGCGATTTACCGTAAAAGTGTGCGCAGAACGTTCGCGCGTACGCGTTAGGCGAAAAGCCGAAATGCTCGCAGATGACCACTCAATATGCATTTTTAGTCTGACTCTACTGAGATTTTCCCGTTATCACTGGGCCGCCATTTCCGGGCACACAGCCTCAACTAGAAGTGCTTGCGGCTTTGATCGTAAACACTTCCTTGGTGTGCAGGGCCAAATGTTTGCTTCCTCCGCCCGCACTCTTGCACGCAGCATCCATTCGCGGAGGACCTGGGGCTTATCAGCTGCCTTTTTAGGCGTCTTCGGAGCGTGGACTGCGTCGTGCTCCACTCGATCGTTGATCTCGGTAGTAACTGTTCTCAAAGAGCACCGCTCTGCACGCGAAATGCTTTCACAATCGCCTCTTCCATTCCGCCGTAAACACTCGTGCCGTCTTCACGGAAGCCTCTCCCTTTCTTTTTGCGAAATGGCGCAGTAGTGCAGTCGGCAGAGCAGCCGACGATGCGCGCTTATTGCAGCGATAGGTCTCGATGATAGCATCAGATGTCGACACAATGTGAGGGCTATCACGAACAGCTTAGGCGCGGTGCAGTTTAGGAAGGAGAGTATTTGGAAGGAGCCTGGGGATCGGCTGAGGTCACCGCCCTTGCTCCAATTCCGGGATGCAGCCCGAGCTTAAGGCATCTTGGACTAAGGGCGCCTCTCCTTAGCTCCCTAAATAAAGACGCTTATTCTATCCATCACTATCTCGCTCTCAGCGCGTTATGAACTTTCCCTGTGCGAACTTTCTGAGCATGCGGGTGCCGCACGGATATGGGTGACATTTCTACACATTGCAGATATTCGCTTCTATTGTTCACGTGAATGCCGCGTCGATACGCGCACCAACGACCGCGCACGCGGCATGAAAATAGGCTTTGGGCGCCGAAGCGATGCGTGACCTGACGGGATCGGGCTGGTGTTGATGCGAAATAAACCGATGAACACGCATGATAGGGCTGACGTGACGCAGCGATCCAAGTTTCAGAAGGCGTAATGAGGCAGCTTCGACGCATAAATCGAAAATCGATTTTAGAAGGTACAGCGTGCAACTTACACACCCCTCCAGTCGACACGGTTACCAGTAGTATTGAGGGAAACATGACGTGCGTTTAGCAATCGTCGCGTCTTTTACAACGAGGTATCACTAAGCTTGGTACCTGGGCGTCAGGGGCGTAGCCAGAAATTTTTTTCGGGGGGGGGGGGGGGTTCAACCATACTTTATGTATGTTCGTGCGTGCGTTTGTATGTGTGCGTGTATATATACGCAAGCCAAACTGAAAAATTTCGGGGGGGGGGGGGGGTTGAACCCCCCCAACCCCCCCCTTGGCTACGCCCCTGCTGGGCGTACATCAGGGGAGCTATTCTCGATGTATCCACCTCGTGGACTGTCCACTTCGGCCGCCGCTGATTGGCTGGAGCTCGGCGAGCAAAACACCCCCCTCTTTCCGGCTCTTCTTCAGCAACGTCATTTTGATCTCACGAAGCTTTCACAACTCTCGATACAAATGAGAGAAACGGAATGCGCTTCACCGTAACGAATGCAGCCCCCAGAGATCCGCTTTTGAACGCACATCTCGAAGGCTGTGCACGAACTGGGGGGTCAACCTCCCTGCTTTCTCTTTTTTCTGTTTCCTTCCTCCTTCCTCCTCCTGATCACGTTAGCCTTCGAATTAGGTTTAATGCGACCGCCCGCCTAACGCACCTTGTAGGTCGGTACGCATTCTCTGCATCGCTCTCAAAATATCTGAACACGTTCATATTCAAGTTCAGACTTGTCAAGTTTGTTTAAGTGCCATGTTACTGTACGTTTCGTCAACTATTTCTGTTTATGGTGGGAATGTGCTGGCGGGTTCGGCGCGTCGACGTGGTCAAAAGCGCCATGGCGTCACGGCTCGCTGCTTTTTCGAGTAACTGAATGCGCTCCGCCGAAGTGGACATGTCCACAAGGTGGTCGCATCGAGAATACCTCCCCAGGAACTCGTTTCCATCTCTCCTTATGCGGCAGACCACGCGAATTTAATGACGTAATTCAAGAGTTGAACTAGATGGTGGGCAGCTTCTGCATGTTTGGCAACATATCGAACTAGAGAAAAAGTAATATTACGTAAATAGAGCTTATCCCAAATATCTGCGCTCTAGTCCAATAGACCGTAGAAATAGGTGATTTCGATGATGATCCACTACATTTTCAAATGCCCGCAACGTGGAATATGGCCAGGATGCGTGAAGCAGAAATCTAAGAAATAAAAAGGGGTTGGTGGAGAGATAATACAATCAATTTAAAGTGCTTTCTTCTTCATCGCCTTTTTTATTACGTATACAGTGTGATATGTTTGTCCTTTGAAAGAGCCACCTATCCTACATCTTCGTCAAGGAAAAAATGCAAAAAAAAGAAGAAAAAAAAAACACGTCGAAACGAGTCAGTAACTAAATAGCAAAAGACTATAAAAAAACATCGTGTCAGTGACGCACGTCGGGATTTTTTTTTCCTTTCGTTGCGTAGTTGCCCTATGCTTACGTTGCATTACCAACTAGAGCGCGACAATGAGGGAGAATGAAAAAAACTAAGCGAGCACACACACCCTTCGAGCAGCGCGTAAACACGAGCAGCGATCCATGTGTTAATAATGAATCCACACCAACTCACCCGGCTTTCACTTCCTATATTTTGTAGGTGTCTTCCAGCGCGGTCAACCTCCTGACCAGCAAACCAGCGCACCCTGTGCACCGAGCTGGTCGCGTCTATACTTCCGCGCGCCACCACCGCGGCAATCATTTTCCTTTTCTATCTCCTCTTTCGCACTCTTCTTTTCTTCCATCGGCCAGCATCGCACCGCCGTGTTATTTGTTTTTTTTCATTTTCTTTCGTTCTCGGAAATTAGTGACTGGCCACGCTCGGGCCAGCGTGAACGCCGATAGCCGAGGCTCGGAACCTGTCGTGCTCGACCACCACCCCCACCACATTGGGCAAGGCTCCTCAATACGGCACACTTATCCGTTTTCTCGGTCGTGCGAACAAGAGACGAAAAAAGAAACGGGAAGGTCGTCGGAGGGAGATAGCGAAAGAAGGAGGGGTTCGAATGGGAGAAGACGTCTATATAGGGTAAGAATAAGCGATACGAAAAACAAAGCGAGCCCGGTGGCAACTCACTCGTTCGATGCGTCGCGAAGAAACTCACGGGTGGGTAATCGCGGGTAAGGGGGAAAACAAAAACATCTAATCGAAGGAGGAGGAGGAGGGGGAGGCAAAGGAATAAACGAGAGAAGACCCGAGAGGGCGAGGAGGACGGAGTATCCGCGCGGCATCCGCCGAAGAAAGTTCCCGTTGCGCATCGACCGCGGCTCAATCGAGCAACCGGAGCACTCTTATCAGGGGACCGAGGTTCCGCTTTCCTCGCGTCACGCACACACCTTCGCACGGGCGCTCGCTGGCCTCTCTCTCTCTGTCTTTTTTATGCTCGAGGAAAATGAAAGGTTGTTAGCGCGTTGTCGCCGCATGCTGCGGGGCCTGCGTAAGGCGTGAGCGCGAGGTATTAACGCCCGTTTTCCGTGTCCCGTCATTTTCTTCTTTCTTTTCATGTTTCCTCAGCGATTTCTTGCCGGTCGCGTGCGCCCCTTCATGCTGGTCTCGGTTTCATTCTTTCAAGCTCCCCCTATAGACGGTTTTACGTAAGACGCATCGGCACCGCCACCTTGGGCTATTACTCGAACGTTTTCGTATTTTTATGTAATGCGATGGGAAATAATAAGGTTACGAACTGTCAAATGCACCAACCCAATCTTTTTATGCGTATTCCTCGACTGTAGCACTTAGTTTAATTGTTAAAGATACAAAACGGCAAGGTTAACAGCCCAATACGGCCCCACCGGAACCCATCCGTAATACAGAATATACCCGGGAACGAGTGCCGTTTTGCTCGTGGTTACGAAATAGCAGAGTGAAAGAACATTCAACACGTATAACTACTGTGTTAAGCAAAAGAACGTCAGCGAAAAATACATATGCACGGAAGGCATGGACAAAAAAACATATAGGATGAAAACGAGGAGGTAGACCTTAGGATGATCGTCTAAAATAAAAACTGATAAATGCGTTTTACAAAAAAAAAAAAAGCGCGATGGTGTATAACGAGTGCAGTTTAAGAAGAAAAAAAAAATAGAAAAGAGAGACCGGAAGCACTGGGTAATCATCCGTAGCAATTAGCGATCGTTTGTCGGTCTAAACCAGGATCCCGAAAGTTTTTTTTTTGCGTGTGTGCCACAGGAAAGTGAGAAGCCAAAGCAGATCTGGCTTTCTTTTTAGTTGCTTCCTTTTTCTGAACTAATTGCCATCCATAAGCGCTTACTTTAGCCAACCAGTCAATGGCTTTTTAGTGTTGCGAAATTGGTCACACTATCGTGTATGACACTGCGCACGCGCAGTGTCATATATGACTTCTCACGCGCATATTTCGTTTATAAGATTAAACGTCTCGTAAATTCTGCAGGACGTTCGAACGACGATAACATAAATGGTCATTGAGGTCATGTATTCAACATGTCATATTTTTCTCGTTCAGCCTATGAATATGATGTCTACCGCGTACATGAACCATATACGCGAGATTTCACGATCTGTAACTTCAAGGCATATTTGCAAAATGTTTCCCAGGTTCTCTGAACTGGTTCTCTATACCACAATACCATCTCCCGGGGCTTGGCGCATACACTCTTGAGGCCCATTATTTAATTCCTCTAGCTGCATTTCTTTTAACGAGGCATATGAAAATTTAGGCACGCGGGGCATCTTGAATATTTGTTTCAATTGTCGGAGATATGGGGACATTGAAGAGAACCTTCACAGTGACTGGTACCGCTCCTCCGTAGAGGCAGCTGCCATTGGAAACCGCTATCAACACTGCGCAGCGCAAAACGCCGCCGGTCAGTAGGGCAAAGAAATAAATGATAGATTTACAAACAAAGAGAGTGGAGTAACGGCGTTAGAACCCAGCCTGAGTTCTTTGCTTTATCGAGGATGTCTGTTTTCATTGATTTAAAGCCACTCACTTGCCCGATAGCGTCCGACTTGACACACCCGCTAGAGAAAAAAAAAAAAAGCATCCAAGACACGTACTATATACGTGTGTAAATCTTCGTCGGAGAGAGCCGATGGAAACGCACGAGCCGAAAGCGAATCACTCCAAGCAGAGCACTCAGCGATCGAACAGTGCGGAAGCAGCGGGAGAGACGCTTCCTGCGTAGAACGGTTTGAAATGGTATACGACGACAGAAACGGCAGTGCGTGGTTTGATATATGATAGCCCCTTCAAAACTATCCATTGTGCTGAAAAACAAATGCCTCATGGAAATCACCTTTTTACCAATGACTCACCTAGTACTCTATGCACGTGTGAAGTTAAGCTTGATATTATTGTTCATCCAATTAAAATGCTTGAAAGGTGAAGTATGGCAAACAAAATAATTTATTAGTGCACCATAGTATATAAACAACATATGCTGAGCAGGACGCGCTTTTGTGGCAAATAGGCTTTTTTTTTTCTCTTTGTATATAATCGTAGAATCATTTTCTATGCATTTCTATTAAAAAAATAGTAATAAGTTTTTGTTTCCCCGTTCATTACCTTTCAAAAACGTGGAAGCGTCGCCATCTGTTTAGCAGCGACGCGCACATGGCATTGTCATGCATTGTCATGGCATTGTCATGGCATTGTCATGTGACACCTACAACATAACATTATACGCGTATTACGTAATAGCGGTGAAATCAGCCGAGACAACATATTTGTAAAGAGACGCCCAGAGTTGCGCAGGAAGTTGGTATTGCAGGGTGTTATGTTTGGCCGAGTTGGGCTCCAAGCCGGGAGAAGAAGACGCCTCGAGAAGGAAGAACGTACTTTTAATGCAGCATGCTTGCCGAAAGAAGGTGTACAAAAAGAAGCGCCCACGGCGTGATCCGCAGTCCTTTATAAAGGAACGCCGTGATCAAAGGGCGAGGGAGAACATGTCAACGCACATGCGCGATAGCAGATTATCGTCCGGAACGGAAGAGCCAGACTTGGGCGCCGGCTGATAGGCGGTGAGCGGTGCGCAAACGCAACAAGGGCGCATGTCACAAGGACAAAGGGATAAGCGCGCGTGCTCACAAATATCGGCTATGCACATTGTTTTTATTAAGTGCGTGTTCAATACAACACGCTTCTTATTTTATCTTTAGTACGTGTTGATGCTACGCCTAAAGAATTGCCGTATTTGCGCGATTCTAGCGCGCCGCCGGTTGCAACGCGCAGGTAATTTTACATTAGGAAGGCTGAACTAAAAGCAACTTAATACTGATTTCGCTTTTGAGCCCGATTGTAACGCGCGCACATATTTGAGGGCTACATTTGCGAAAAAAAAGGGCTCGTTACAATCGTGCAAATGCGGCATCACTTCTTGCCTAAAGGTCACCGAGACGCGGTAATAATATAAAGAAAGCACTGCCTAGGACTCTCGCAGAAGTCTTGACGCCTGACGTGACAGACGCTGGAGGAGTGAGCGCACGTGCGCGCGTGTTTTGCGCTCCAAAACGCGACGCTCGCATCGAAATCATACGGAAGAGCCCGAGACAAAAGGGCCGCGGCGAGTCGCGCATCCATCCGTGCGGCCGCAGGAAGACACGCGCACGCTCCCACACAGTCGAAATCACCTGCGGCATTAGCCAGCACTGGCGGCATTGCAACTCGGCTCGTGAATAATGAAGCCGGCCAGGAGGACGGATCCGCGCCCGCCCATGAGATCAGTAATCCGACAGCCGGAATGCGCGCCACGGGACGGGTCTGCCGGCTCTAGGGCTGCCATCCGTCCGCTCACCCCTGCCATTCACGGGGCTTGAGTTGTGATTATGGCGAAAGGACGGGCACGTCGCGCGTAATTAGCGCTCCGCTGCGACGCCGCGCCAGCTTTTTGATGAGCGCGCATAGAACGAATGGAACGTCACGTTGCAGGGGATAATGTAGCACACTAGCGTTTCGCACCAAAGGTCACGAAATCGGAGCATTTTTCTTTCCTGCTTTTGCCGCCGTCGTCGCCGTTGTTGTGAGTTGTGGTTGCGCATGCCATACTTGATCGATCGAAAGCGCAAGACGCTTACTTTTGAGGTGCTTCCGAGTACTGAAAAGGAAAGCCCACCCGCTTCGCACGCAGCGTCACGTCGTGTTTACCGGTATACTGGGCTGGTAAGAACAAACTAGCTTAAAACGGGAAAGTAAAGTTTTAACAAATTTCTCAAAGCAAGTTTGCTGAAGGTTATAGAAACTCTTGAAATACATAGAATGTCAACAAGGATGACATTTCTGTAAGGCGCTAAACACTTCAGAAAATAGGTGGACGTTGACGGCCGGTGGTTTATTGGGCGTCTTTCCAGCACTAGTTCCGTTTGGTAAAAGTGTCAGTACCTGTGCAATGAAATACAGTTTCGACAACGAAATAATGAAGATGACACGGACAGAACACGAAGGTGACATGGACAGACGTAAATGTATATACTTTTGTGCCACCAAACCGAAAAAAATGTGCTTCCCCCGAATGAGCTAAGTGGTGGGGCAGAGCACGCTTTACAGGAGGAAAGTCATTCAATGAGATTTTTGTTGTAAAACATCGAAGCCGGTTCTATTTGTTACATGTACGCAATTTTATGCGGTGAAGGCAGTCACAAACTGGCGCCGTGTTTCATTACATGCTCAATTTCTAAATACGGCGAATGCACGTCGAAATCATGGAAAGTTTTACTGGCCGTATCTCAGCTTTTTCCCAGATGTCACTTCGGCCCCCTCACCGCCGTCGCCATGCCTATTTTGTCGACTCTTTAAGGACAGTGACGGGATAGTTATGCCTTTAATCGTATCAACTACGACGTATATGCGTTCTGGGGAAAGGCTGGTCTACTTAAGCCCCAGGACGATGCGCCCAAGAGTAGTAAAACGTCGTCGTTAGCGCTGCCCGTAAAATATGGATCGGTTTAAAAAAGGTACTAACCAGATGCCTCGCTGAGAGATACCGCGACACACCGGGCACAGTGTGGCAAAGTACTGAAGCACTGACACACGTGGGATATTGAACTGTGTCAAGAAAAAGCGGAATTTCTATTTTAAAAGATTTTAATATCATTCCATTGGTTGGCCGTAGCGCCGCTGTAGGTATGATACGTCTCTAAAATGTCAGAACTATTTCGTTAGACTTCCTTCGCAGTCGTATTATGTGCTGGTGGCAGAACTTTACCTTTAGGAGTAAATATCATGCTACGTAGCAGGAGTCGCAGAAGGTGGTGCATCTGGCTTAGCGCAGCGGGTATCGAAGTGACAATAAATGTGACTTTCGTTGGGCCTTTATTAGGTTGCGCTCTGGCAAAAGATTCTCTATGTAAGTTTCGCTTGCCCCTCATAATAATAATTGTTGGGGTTTATCGTCTCAAAACCGCGATATGATTATGAGAGACGCCGTAGTGGAGGGCTCCGGAAATTTAAACCGCCTGGGATTTTTTAACATGCACCTAAATCTAACCACACGGGCCTCAAGCATTTTCGCCTCCACCGAAAATGCGGGCGCCGCGGCCGGGATTTGATCCCGCGACCTGCGGGTCAGCTGTCGATCACCGTAACCACTAGACCACCGTGGCGGGTCCGCGGTTGCCCCTCAAGACGCTAATTATGCAAACAGCGGCCGATAGATTGAACACCCTCTTAACCTTGCATCCTCGTAAGCCTGTCGTGTTCAGCCTCTAAAGTAACGTAGATTCAATTTCAAGCTTTCGTCTGACCACTGAGAGAGCACGTGCAATAAAAGCAATATACGAGGGTCGCATAAACTTGTCGAAGCCTTGAGACGCCTCGCTGCAAGTCGTCCATATCTCAAGGGGAGCCGCGCCGCAAAGCGCCTTCGAGCTAATACAAGTCTGAGGAAAGCTCCAGGAGATCCCTGATCCGGCGCCAGCCACTTGCTCGAATAGAACAATATTTATAGTAGCAAGCTTTACAGACAAGTTTAAGGCGTGCTTCGCATTTCGTGTCTATCACACAACCAGCGGTGCCACTCTGTCGCAGATGTTTCTCGCCTGCGTAGTAATCCTTTCTTCTGCAGCGCATGACGGGGTCGGTATCTCAGAAAAACATGTCGGTACGTAGACTGTACACTCATTCAAGGGTTTCTCGCGTCTTCTATGCACGGTGAGCGAAAATAATGATAGAGAGACAGCATGATCTCGCCTTGGCTGTCGAAATGTTTCGTACTCCTACACCTGAGTTTTACAGGAAATGGTTCCATAGCGTGTGCTTTCATGCAGTTGCTGTGCATACTTCAAGTGACGCAGACATCGAAGTGAGACAGCGAATACGACTGGCTTCTTCCATCCTATTTCCTACTCTATCTGTCCTTTTCGCGTCATTTCTGTTTCCAATATGTTCCACTAGCGGAGCAGGACGACAACAACAGGACAAATTGAACGATGTTTTCTGTCACTGACGGTCTCGTCAACATTACCCCCCCCCCCTTTTTTTTTTCTTGTATCCTTTAAGACGCACGTTTTCAAAAACTGGCAAATTAAAACAGTAAGACAAAGGCAATAAAGCTTTGTGCGCAACGTGTTTAAAGTGTATATAACGTGTGACAGAAGAGACCAAACCGACGATTGAAACATAACATTCATGCTTTAGTCGCATCTTATGAAATGCTTCGCAGCGGCCCACAAAACAACATATCCGGGGGTGTGCAGGACTCTATGTGTACATACGCCAGCAGTACGCACGTGCAGACAGAGATGAGATTGGCGTGCACCGTGAAGTGCTCGCTGCGTCTTCAGTACTTGAAGCTGAGCTCCGTTCAGCTTTAAGTACTGAGGTATACAATGGCAACCAGAAAGACAAAAAAAAGAATCTTGCGCTCATGACCGTTATAGAAGCGATGGAATTGTAGCACGTCGCAGTGCAGTAAAAGAGGCACGCTGGTAGAGTGCTGAGGTGTACACATTTCTCAAATTCGAGGATAATGTGGCACGCATATGTGGCGTGAAAAAAAAAGCAGTGGTTGTCCAGCAATGGAACCGGACTTGAAAAGATTGCGGCATATATTCGCGGTCACTTAAACACTGTTTCAGATAACAGAGAGCTTTAGTGCCGGGGTCCCCACGTGGTTCTACCTGTTTCCGCACAGGAGCGTCGCGTACCCCATTTTTGCTGCAGCAGCTGGCAGTCGTCACATTACCTGTCATTTCGTTATTCATTTACGCTTCACTTAGCGAGACGATACGTCGTGGTAAACATCTGTGATAAATTACGCGGAATCGTTCTTTATTCCGCGACAGTGCAACGTTTATTACCGGCCATAACGTATACGGCGCTTCTAATGGCCCACTCAGAATATCTGTTGTGTCGCGGGAATAACAGCCGCTAACATTCTGCCACCGTGTATATTATAAGTACGAATTCACTAAGAGGAATGAAACGTCTCCGCGCCTTATCTATCATACCATTTGCCTCCAGACAAACACACCAGCACGATCAATGGGTTGTGATGATTGCATACGGGAACTTTTAACTCGGTGGACTGCACACTGGCTTACCTATTAATGGCGGTTTTTGTTTCAGTACATTCGTTTTTTTTCCACCTGTGTACGATGGCGGAAGCAGCTCGCTGACTTTCTTGTGAGCGCATGCGGCAGACCAGTTCAGAAAATGTATGAGTGTTTGACGTTTCATGATAATAATTATCGAGTGTAATGTGTTCAAGCTCGGCAAATAAAAAAAATCGTTGAGGGGTTATTCAAAGCAGCGCATTTGGTGTTCTCTGCTTTGTTTCACGAAACCGTTCACCTAACGGCGATTAATGAATAATTAATCTCTTAGAGATATTTTCATTAGATCCATATGACGGCACTGTTACGGATTGGCCTTCTCTGCTGTTCTTACCTCGAACCACGCAAAACACACTGGGCGCAGCTTTAGCAGCTCTAAGTGTAGTTTTCCAAACGCCGTAGCAATTCCTCTGGCTGCTAGACTTATTTCGCTGCGCTCTCAGCACTCGATGTGGCCGCGAATGGACTGCATAGGGTTCTTTTGGGCACTACTAAGTCTGCAGTATTGACATTGCTTTCTGATAAGTACTGACATCATTTATGACGAATCTACTGCGTCGTGATTTTTTTTCTTTATTTGTGAGATACTCCGTCGAGAAAAAACGCAGACGCCCGGTAATAACCGCCAGAAAATAAAATGGAATAAAATAAAATGAGTATCTAGAGGCCCTGTGCTTACTTTTGCATTAAGCTGCATAATGAAACGTTGATTCACACTATCCTTCCATCTTGGTCAAGAAAAAACAAAAGGGGATTCAGCAGCAACACTTTGCTTCTCGGTTCTTTTTTCCGTTAACTTTCCTGGTGTAATGTAGAATCCGTAACCAGGCCTGCAGCTTCGTTCATTAACGCGTCGTCGTAAGCCCCCTCCGCTGTACCGCTACTTCACGCGCCTGTTTTTCATGGTTAAGCCGCTAACAGGCTGCCAGAGTTTAGTTCCGCAATATCAGCCTCTTCCTGTTAGGCGACTATTGACGCATATTGCGCCCGTCTGTGTTGAATTCAACTAGAGAGCTGAACTTCTTTGTTGCTTCCCCACTCCTACCCTCCTCACCCTAAACCTTGAAACAAAAAGAAAATTCTGGTGTTTCACGTGTCAAAACTACAATCTCATCGTATGGAGCAAGTTCTAAATAGAGACTGCAGATTGACCTGGACACTTGAACTTCTTTAACGCGGATCCTCAATCAAAATTTGCCTACGGCATCCGGTATTGTACCAACGACGTCGAGCTCAGCAGCGCAACTCCATAGTTTGGAGCCGGGCCCGTATTATATATACAAGAACCTTTCTAAAGTCAATCGAGCTCTATTCAGAGTTGTGGGACATGTGAGGACAAGCTCGACGAATAGTCATTGTTCACAGAAACAAGACCAGCGCCCTTACTGGCTAAAGCAATAGAGATAACTTAATTAAGTGAACTTGATCTGACTTGCGAACGTCTTTTTTTTTTTAACTAGATTGTCGCAGAGCTCAGAAATGGCGCCGTTCTTTCACTGCCGCGTGGGCCACCACGCAAGCGACTTATCCTTAGTGATTCGCTTAAGTAAGACTGAGGGGGCTATAAATGCGGGAGCTGGTTTATTTTAGGAGACCTTCGTGTACAGATATACGATCGTGATGATTGAAAATAACGACACCCGCCGTCGTGGATTAGCGCATGTGAGGTCGCGCTGGTAAGTAAGAGGGCGCGGGTTTGATCCCCGGACACGGCGCCCGCATTTCGACGGGGTCAAAGTTAAAAAAAAACGTTTTTGTAAATACATTTAGGTAGAGAGAGAGATAAGAGGGAAAGACAGGGAAATGGCCTGCAATTACATCTCCTTTGCTACTCTACACTAAGAGGAAGGGAAAAATTAACACGTATAATGCTCCCATTCTCGCCTTCAGTTTTTTTTTGTATGTGTCTGTGTGTGTTAGATTTAGGTGCATGCTAAAAAACCTTAGGTGGCCAACTTGTTCTGCAGTACACCATTACGGCGTGCCTCGCAATCATGGTCGTGGTTTTCGCGCTCAAAACCTTAAAATTTAATAAATTTTGATATTTAACATTGAGACAACGAGAGCAGTGTGACTGAAAAATTAATGGTGCATGTTACATCGTAATCTGGACTCACTGATGAAATAATCCGGCTAATTGACGTGCCCTTTATGTCTCTCTTTCATGTACAATAATGTTATGATTGTTTCCTGTTTCACCGGATGCAGTGTCACACATTTTTTAGAACATGAAAGTTACCGAAACGTGGCGTTGCACATTGGCAATTCAAACCAAAAGGTCATGAGGACTTAGGATCAGCCATTATCTGGAAACGATTTCACAACGCTCCTTGTTAGTAAAGTCTATTTGACGCTGTCCGAACGGGCCATTAGGGTGGTAGTGGCTGTTGGTTCTCAACAAAGCGTTACCTTTCGTTCACTTTTCATACATACATACATACATACATACATACATACATACATACATACATACATACATACATACATACATACATACATACATACATACATACATACATACATACATACATACATACATACATACATACATACATACATACATACATACGGGTGATTAAATGAATATCACAGAGTAAGGGTGTGTTTTGTCGCCTGCACACAAACTCGAACTATGATAATATGAGTGTATCAGGGTAAGCACGAGTTAGCTACATAACATTTTTTTACAGACGGTGCAGAAGTCGAATGATTTCCTTTTATTTTCTCTCTTTCTCTCGCTTTTGCATTTTTAATGGAATCCGTGGATTATTGAGCATCAGCATATCTTGAAACCACTGACAGTTAAAATTTGATTTGCTGCGCGTTTGCCATATGTAAGCGTTATATACGACTGAGCGCCTCGTCGCATTCGAGAATACCGCCAGTGAAGTTGGACGGCAGTTCCGCCGTGTTATGTGTAGCACATCGCACTGCGGTAATTGTAAGCGGAGGTATATTAGTGCCCACTGGCAGCGATGCCGAGGGAAGTTCTGGCGAATGCGGGCGGATGCGGGGTCCTGAGGACGCTTTCCGGCGCGCGTCGCTAGGTGCGCCCTACTCGCATCAGCGTTAGAGCAGGGAGAGAGTGGGAGAATTGGGGTGAACGAGAGGGAGCGTACTTCCACTCCTGGCCCGTAGCGCGCGAAAAGCCGGGGTCCGGGCTCCGAATGGCACGAGGGAGTGAGAGAGGGCGAAGAGAAGCGGCTAGCACCAAAGTCGGAGGCGGAGAGTAGAAAGAAGGAGAGGAGGAAACGAGGGGAAGCGCTTCTGCCGCGGTGCCCGGTGCCAGTCCGCGTCTCGCGCTCAACCCGGGTCCGCCGGGGTGCCGGCTTCGCTCGCGCGCGGCCCCGCTTGTCAGGCGTCCGACCGCCGCCCCCTTCACTACAGGGACCACTCACACGCGCGCATCTCTGCACATTCACACCTTTGCATACTTCGACTGACTTTTGGTCTTCGTTACCGCGGCTCGTTACCGCGGCTTTTTCGTGTGTACGTCTCCATCTACATACTGCATCGGTCAGACGAGCTAAATAGAAGGTAGTGCGACCGGCACTTTGTTCCTGTTTCTTGGCCTCGCTCCTTCCTACATCACCTGCTCACTGCTCGTCCGCTGTCACGACACTGATCAAGCCGCTGCCCCTACCTCAAAAACCAAGCAGCTGATCACGTCCAAGGAGCATCATTCCCCCTTCTGCCGACTCGTCAATCTTCCGGAAGTGCACAGAATCAGCTGCTCGTTCGCCCTGATATATCCAGTTCGCTACTTCCGTCTTCGCAATCGCTTGTTGATCTTATCATTTCCGTCTATCTCGTGAATGGACTTCGTCATCGGCGCGTTATTTGTTCGTCCTTTTCCTATGTAAACGAGAACACTTGTTGACAGATTCGTTAAGCGACCACCTACGTAGTTGTCTCCGCGCAGCGTGTTAGTTAAGACTTTTAAAGAAAAAGTGTTTAGCTTTATCCACTACACGTCGTTCCTGTTTACGAACTGACCGTCGTCACCGCTCGTGTTTATCTTGAGTGTGCGAGAGCCGCGACTTCCGGAGATCATGGGCACAATGGATCGCAGCATGTCCCAAGATGGCGTGGGATTACGGGCCATCGCACGTTCTGAAGAAAGGTAAGCGCCAAATCCCAGACTGGCCTTGCAGCCTGCAGCCGCGGTGTTTCACCAGCGATTGAAGCACCGCGGTTTCTGAGCGCAATCTGAATGCATGTGGCCGGGAGCGCGACATTTGCCGCAGACGCGGTGTTTCGAATCAGATGCTGCCTGTGCGAAGGGACGATATGTATCCGAACAGTAATAAAATATATAACGGGTCTATCAGCGCAGCGTCATGTGGAAAAAAAAATAAAGGACAACAAAAAAAGTCAGCTGTTCGTAACAGCTGATTTTCTTAACGCAAGAGAATCAGAATCTCGATAAAGATTCATAACCGCGGAACAAGGTTTGTTGTTATCGTGGCATAAAAGTAAAAAAAAAGACAAGGGGGAAATTCAGGGAACCAGAAATGTAAGTTCTGCAGGATCCCTTGATCGTTCTCACCCTATTTGCACTTCCTTGCACGGTCACATAACGAAAGATGCCTCAGGATGTGCACGACGTTTTTACTTCCTACCCTGCTTAAACGTATACAACTCCAGTACTGGTCCGTACGATATTGTGAACCAGAATGGGAGCTCAGTACAAGGAGCTTAGCGTTTGCCGAGTGTCTCTGGAGAAATTGGGACTGACTATATACTCAATGGTTGGGCCTTAATTAAACGTTCACTTCGGCACGTGTCTGTACTGAACTTCTAGAATAGAAAATGAACGCCAAAGTTCTGACGACTTTCACGCATGCCACTCGTGGTGTGCCTGACAACGTATAAACAAAGCAGTCAGGTTTAGAAAAGTCTCATAACAATGCAATCTATAAGTCGCCACGCGGAAGTCATCCTTTAAAGGAAGTTGGTTGTCGGGCAGTATATATTCGCACAAAGTTTTTCAGACCGACACGCGTTGATTCAATCGTATCCAGGTCTAGGGAGAACAGCTCTGCGAGCACGGGGTTTGCATCTTGACTAAATTCATGGGCGCCTTGCCTGTACGTATAGTTCACGAAGCACGCGAACGCATGCACTGCATTCTATAAAGAAGTACTATATTTGCCCTTTTATTTTGCATAAACACTAAAAAAGGTTCTTAGTAGGCAACTGAATCAACAGCTGTCACGCGCGTCACTATAACTTGACGTGATAAACTTGGCGTGGCTGTTAAAAGAAATTATGAGCAGCAAAACTAGAGTGCTACCTCCATATACCTTGCGCAACACACCTTGCGCAACCATAAATGAAAACAAAGAGAGATCAAGTGGAAAGCATCTTTCTGCTTGAGGGTTTTGCTATTTAAAACAGACGAAAGTCGGTGTTCTTTGCGTTGACATCGACTTTATTGCACTATTTGTAGGCGCTACGCGTTTTACAGTTATTCAAATAAGGTATACTTACACGCACTGCTTTTAGCGAAGTAAATTAGCATATATAAGCAAAAGCGATCGATATCTGCGTCCTGAAAAGCGAGGGAGAAATCTCGAAAGTTGTGCTCATCGATTTTTGTATGAGAACTTTCGCAAGCACGAGTTATTACCGTACAGAGATTCGGCGCGGCGAAATACCTGAACCAGTTGAACTTTCTAAAAAATATGCATTAGCGTCATTCCGAGTGCTATTTTACATTTTATTTAATTTTCTATTTTGTGTGCATGTTTCCTTGAGCAGGCACAAGTTTATTATGTAGCTGAACTATAATATAAGCGGTTGGCATCACTTATTATTCCAACCTCTCCTAAGCACACTTTTTTTTTCTTTAGAGGAAGGATGATAAAAAACGCCAGGCCTGCGCGGAAAGCGCAGCGCAGTCACAGCGAAAACAGGGAGAGCGGCATTTACTGAGCCCGTTGTAAACCCTTTTGGGGCTACTAATACAGGTACACTAGGAAGGTACCCACTACGCCATAAATCATAATTTTTGTGAAGTTGGGAAGCACCCACTACGCCATTATTCGTCATTCTACGCAGAAGCGAGGTACCAGCTACACATCTGTAAGGCATTATGTCCACTTTGTTGATGCGACGGCTGATGACGATGAATTAAGTCTGAGCTCTTTTGAATGGGTTGGAAGCTTTAAACGACCGACTAGGCTTTGTTAGATTTGTTAGAGTGAGCCATCCCATTTCGAATTTATTACTCAGGAAAGAGTAGACATAAAAGCAGAGAAAGCAAAGCAAAAAAAAAACCATATCAACGTGAACTAACACGTCACAAACACACGTGTGCCATCAGGAACATAAAATGCACAATCCAGCATTATAACGGTGTCGTATAACGCTGGCGTGTCATATCACGAACAGCCGTCATGTCGAGTCCTTGATCACTCGAAAACGCGTAAGTACGTTCCGTACTTTAGTATGCACCGTCCGTTACTTGCCGTGTTGGGAAGTGGTGGTGGTGAGTCAAGCAACAGTACCGGAAATAACATCAGCAAAAACGTAGAAGGAGAATCCTAAGTGATGTAAATAAAAGAGGAAGTAATAAAAAGACAACGGAACGTCAATAAACACAGGATATGTGGCATTATGGAAAAATGAAAATGATCAGAGATTTCATGAAACGTGTACAAAATGCCTATGCGTTTTTCGCCGATGTTTCACCCAAATATCCTTCGCACTGACAATGGTAACTGGCACCAGTCAATTTGTGTTGTAATATTTGTAATCTGCCTAGAAAAAAAAGTCCTCGTGAATCAGTCAGGCAACCATTCTGTTAATCCATTATTTCTTATTAATAATGTCACGTGTTCTTTATAGGCACAGAGAGAGAGAAATAGATGAAAAGGAAAAGGCAGGGAGGTTAACCTGGTGCGAGTGACCGGTTTGCTACCCTGCACAGGGGTGGGGATATAGGGGTCGGAAAGAGGACAGAGAGAGAGTGAGAAAACAAAACAAACAATGCACACATGCACACACATGCAGGACGTCCTATCAGAGCCGTTCTGAAAGACCGGTTGAACGCAGAAAGCACATTAGCGCCTGCACAGCCTTCTTCTGTGACGTTAAGTCCTGTCGGTGGCGCAGGAGTCTTTCTTCCGAAAGAGTTCGGTCGTCCAGTTTATCAAGCGCGTTGCAAAGCGTCTGTCTCTGCGAACAGTACTGTGGACAGTCACACAGAATATGTTGAATCGTTTCATCGCTTCCGCAGTGGTCACAAGCTGCGGTGTCGGTCATTCCTATGCGGAACGCGTACGCGTAGGTAAATGCGACACCCAACCATAACCTGTACAGAAGGGTAGCGTCATCTCGGGGAAGTCCTGGGGGAATGTGAAGGCTGAGAGTTGGGTCTAGGGCATATAGTCGTGCATGCTGGAAGGCACAGAGTGTTCTTAAGCCGCCAGGAGTTTCCAGAAAACCCCTCGTATGTACGGTAGAAATAGTTCTTAGTAACAAATTCACACATTCCGATAAGGAAAAGAACGTTGATGGGAACAACTTATATACCACAAATCGACATATTTTAGAAATGCGCCACTTGGAGGTGACAGTCGGCAGACAGGTCTCTACAGATGACTGGGCTCTCCCCTGGTACTTCCCACTTTTGGAGATCAATGTGAATTGAAGATGGCACGTTGCTTGTTGCACACACTTTGCCACACAATGCTGCGTTTGTGGTTATATTTTTCTTGTCAAGAGTTCAAGGAGTGGTCAGTCTCGCTGGACATCGTATAATTAAGCTATATATTCCGCAGTGACTACGGAACCAGCTCAATTAGTCGTCTCTCCTTTGTTGTACCTTGACTTGGTCCGAGACGTCTCGTCACTTCAACTATAATATAGTTAATAAGTGCCAAGTATGCTGTACTAGGTGTGCAGTGACGCTATCGAGGCTAGTTTCCTTGTATATACAGACAGAATAGCGATAAGCCACTCTCTTTCTCGATCAGTTGCTCGAAAAAAGTACTGTAGATGCCGCAAATCGTACATTATAACGGCGTACGTACACGTTACGTGAATGTCCCTACACTTGGTAATGCCTTAGGAAGCCCGTATTAGCTTTGAAACGTGTTATAAACCCTTTATATTCTTGCTCGTGAAGCATTCTCCCAACTTGCAGCCGTAATTTATGCAATACGACTTCAATACGTATCGGCATAACTACAGTGTGACTGCACAACAAACATACGTAACAGATTGCTATGATTTTTTTTACTTTATCTTGTCAATATCACGCCGAAGCACTGTTTTTGTACCCTTTCTTGTACTGACGACTTCATATTCTTCTACTTTTTACTAAATGTTAAAAAAAGTAAAATCTTGCCACAACTATAGTGCCGGCTATCCTAAATTCATACAGATATAAGAAAACAGAGAGACAACAGTAACAACAAACAATAATCTTCATCTGAAGCCCTTCGCAAGTGGAATAAATTGTGTTTTGCGGTCCTGTCGGTGGGTCCTTTCCGGCACATGCGATCCAGCCGCGCCATCGAGCCGCTCCATAACTGGGCACCATAAGAGAATGGTTTCGGATCGAAATTCAAATGCGATCTCCTCCCTCGCAGTACGCGAAAATGTTTTATGCGTGACAGCCAAACAGACCGAACGCCGTCGGCCGTTCGTCTTTCATGCACAGACGACAGCGGCTTATGCAAAGTCGTCCACTTATATTCCAACTGGCCGCGCCTGCTTCTCCCAGCTAAAAATGCACTGCGCGTGTGCTTATAGGATCGTGTCGTATCCGTCGATGAATTCGAAACAAACAGCGTATTTATTGCGCGCCACTCCGCTTGTCTCAGCACTTAGCCCAGCCCCCCCAAAACGTGATCGCGCACTGGAGCTCCGCGGTATTGTTTAAAGGGGTCATGAACCACTTTTCCAAGTAATGATCTAATGACCTCAGTATCGGAGTGTACTGCCTCCCGAATCGACTGCCGCAAAAATTTCTCGAATCCGTCAAGAATCAGCGGAGTTACGGGGGTTTGGCGCACGCTCCCAGCGCTTTCTCTCTTTTCTCGTGCCGACGAGCGCACTGGAAGCTAGACAGGGAGGGATGGCATGGGGGAAAGAAGTTACGTCAGCGCGCGTCATGAAACGCGATCGCTCTCCCGCTGTGATTCGCTTGCGCGAGTGCGGTTACCGTGTACTGAGGAGTGCGGCGCCGGCAAGTGGCGGCACCCCGCGGCAAGAAGCGCATCTGATCCGAACGCCGCTCTCGATTTACGTCGGCTATCGGCCAATAAGCTTGCTATGTCTCTTGCGACGTAAACGGACAGATCCGCGACGTAAACGGACAGACGCCCCGCACCGACGAGAGTGAGAACCGGCCTCTGTTTAAAAGGGTGCCTGGGGAAACGGCAACTTCGCGCTCCGCTTGTGGCCATTACGCGGCGCGCACGACTGCAATATTTGGCTGAGCAGTTCATAGCCGTGTCAGCTTTCCGCAGGGTGTGTTTTTTCAACAAGCCCAAGGGGTGCTTCATGAGCCCTTTAAACAAAATGTATTATCAAACAACTAAGCGATCGGGTCTGCGCTTATTCTGAAGGTATCTTACTTTTCGTACTGCGGGGACGTATTTGTAGCTTATACCGTGTCGAACTGACGCGGAAACGTGTGGGCATAATTTCCGTGCTTTGCTTACGTGTGCGCGCATGCGCGTAATAAGTATACGACGAAAAGCCAACGCCGCACTCTTTCCATTATTATTTTCTTCGCACTAGGCATTCCATTTTCTACGCACGTGTCTTTTTTTTCCCTTTCAAGACCAGTCTCAACCACTGCAGACATTTCAGTCGCCAGATTTAAAAAAAAAGTTTATTTAAAAACTTGTGTATATATACGAGTTGTTGCTGCTATCGTGCATCAAGCTGAAAAAAAATGCAATGCTGTCTATGTGGATGAAAGCAAGCGTGAGACGTCAATGACCACCAGAACAAGCTTGCAATTTTTTTTTTGTATCGCTTTCAATGAAACAAACGAGATAGACGTTCAGGAGAAGATGGAGGTTTGAAGCGATTAGAAATCTTTGAAGAGGGAGTTTCGCTTGAGCCGACGTTTCCATGTACCTGTCTTCGTCAAGGCAGCGTTGACGAAGACAAGTCCTCTTGTCGAAACGTTGCCTCCTGCGACATTCCCAGTTCAATGACTTCTCATCATTACAATGAAAGAATTTGTAATGATTAAGGGACTAGTGTTTTAATTAATATAGCTACGCCGGATATGTCAACAACAGTTTTTACACTGGTAGAACACTCTAGAAAATCAATATTCATTGTTTGTGTTGCATTACCTTTTGCGGAGCTTTTTTTTCTGCGTTCCGAAGAAAGCCTGCGCAGGAAAGTCAAGCTGTTTCAGCAATTACGTGCAGCAGCAGGGCTGCTCTTAAACACTGACCCCCCCCCCCCCCCCCGCCGGACGAACGTATTTCACTCGTAACGCGCAATTCTTTTGATGCAGCTGTCACATTCACTGTCAATGTTGTCATTGTCGTTGTGTTTATACGCTTGCAATCGATAACTGACGCCGCGATTTTTGCAAGCTTGCTCACTGCTGTCGCAAACTGCAGGGCGCGATGATCACCGCTAGCAGGAATTTCGCCGCCATGCATAGCAAGACAAACGCCCTGCTAAAGTTGCGCACTCGCCAGGACAGGCAGGCATAGAATGCTTTTACATAGGCTAACTTTCTTAAACTGCGCAAGAAGACGAAGACACAAGTAAGAAAAACATTCAGAAACACCACGAGCGCTCGTGGTGTTTCTGAACGTTTTTCTTACTTGTGTCTTCGTCTTCTCGCGCAGTTTAAGAAAGTTTATCGCTATGAACCAACTAGCCTGCCAGGACGTATTACTGAAGTACATAGGCTAAATAAGTTTTTGCATAATTTTAGACACGAGCGAAGACACAGAAAGCAAATCGACCGCAGGGTTTTTTTTCTTTAAATTTTCTTTCCATCTTTTTTTAATGCGCCTACGCGTCCACTTCGGCACGGAGAGCTGCCCGGCCTCAAACGAACAGTTTCGTCGATACACTTTAAAGGTGTGTTACAGAAAACGTACATTCTTGCTGGCTGGGGAAACGAACGCTTCATGACCTGCAAAGTGGTGAGCCCTTTGCCCGCTGACAGCCACAGCGTTGTTCGGCAATCTTCTCTTCGTTGTTCTCGCCAGCAAACTTTGTTGCCGAACACCGCACGCTAAAAAAGAAAGAAAGAGTATGTTTCAC
This sequence comes from Rhipicephalus sanguineus, assembly GCF_013339695.2. NCBI lineage: Eukaryota > Metazoa > Arthropoda > Arachnida > Ixodida > Ixodidae > Rhipicephalus > Rhipicephalus sanguineus. Next base: position 104,053,779 of record NC_051176.1, on the reverse strand, counting down.
TCTTTTCGGTGAGTGCTCCCTTGCCACGTACTACATAACTCTCTTTAAAAAGTCACGTTAACTCTCTTTTGAGTCCCACAACTCTCCTACGCGAGTGTAACAATCTCCGAAGGGAGTTCACGTGTCTCTTTAACGAGAGTGATATACTTAGCAAGTTAGGACTCACAAAAAAACGAGTCAGTCGTCTCTTGTTTTTTCTTAGATTGCACTGGAATTCGAATTAATGCCTCAGCGGCAGTGTGAAACGTGCGTATGATCGATGCGGGGTTTTCACGAACCCACGCAGACTGTACAACGACAACTGTGGGGGTCAGTGTCAGGCATTGCAGCAAGCCACAAGATGACAAAGAACGAAGGCGACGTTGAGTTCCATCTTCAAAGTTGTGTTTGCACACGAACGAGGAGACAGCTGCGCTTCGAAAGAACTACTACCACGACAAAAAAAATATATATCGCATAGAGCCCATCCGCGATGCTTGTCTAATTTAATCAAGAGCATTCGCGCAGCCCCCCTCACATTCGCATCTCTCATCCTTTTGATACATCTCGTGTATTTCTATTTTGTGAACGCGCGTGTTTGGAGTTAAATGAATGCTGCGGTTTCAAGTGCCGAAACCGCGATCTGATTACGTGGCGCTGCGCAGTTTAGATTAATACTGACACGCGAACTTGTTTGCCTTTCTTTTGGGTGACCGGGTTTCGCAGTCCAAGGCTCTTACGCGTGTTGTGGCTCGGGCACCCACGTTATACGCGTATGAAGAAATCAAATAAACTCTGGTTACACTTGTTATCTCTCGGCGCAGGCCGAGCGATACACGTGTAACCCGGGGTTTTGATTTAATCTAGGGTTGACCATGCGGAGTTATTTAACGCGCAACTGAATCTACATATTCCGCGCATTATAAGTGTGTCTGTAGGCGTAGAACTACCTCTTCGTTTCACCCTATTGCGCTGAACTACAGTATTTGAAACGTGGTTATAGCTTCACAGTACTTATGCTACTTACTTAGAAAACGAAAATTCCGGAGCGCGTTTAAGCTTTCGTTTATCTTTCTGTTTTTTTTTTTATTTCATTAGTTCAGAAAGCGATGCGACGGGGGTATTAGGCGTAAGAACTAGTTCATTTAATACAAATTGTCATTTTTGTGCATATCTTTGCATGCCTAGCCGCGGGCACCGCGGCAGCAATAACCGTTAGACAAATAAACTGTATTCCAATCAAATCCAATAAATTGTGCGGCACAGGCTGATTTTCAAGGCCACCCAAGTTTCTAATATAAGAATAATTGTTGGGGTTTAACGTACCAAAACCACGATACGATTATGAGAGACGCCGTAGTTAGGGGCTCCGGAAATTTCGACCATCTGGGGTTCGAAACGTGCACCTAAACCTAAGTTCACGTGCCTGTAGCATTCTCGCGCGCTCCATTGAAAATCCGGCCGCCGCGGCCGGGATTCGATACCGCGACCTGCGGGTCAGCAGTCCAGCACCATAACCACTAGACCACCTGTGGCGGGTGCACTGAGCTTTCTAATCTACTTAGCTCTGTATGTTTTCGTAAGAAAAAAAAAGACAAGAAAAAAACCACACAAGATTGCACAGTGACGTAGCTGTACCAATAACGCCTGGCGCATCTTTGCGATACTTCCTCTGTTTTCTCAACTTTTTCCACCTTCCAAAGTAGCGAGCGGTCTAATGATTAATCATCGTGCACAAAATACCACAGGTAAGAAATAGAATGTAACGGTCCGCCAAGAGATGCAAAGAAACTGTGAAATAATGCGGGAACACCTGTCTTCTGTTCTAAGCATAATTCTTTGTTGATAATTGCCTGATTTTGTCTGCGGATATCACGATTTATATACATCCCCAAAATGAACAAAAGTTGAGCGTACATCTAGATTTCGGAGGTTCTAGAATCAAATATTCGTGGCCGCATTCGATGCACTTCTTATATTCAGATTCTTGGAACAAGAAGAGGGGGGCAAGCCAAGTGGCGCGACGCGTGTCTTGACCACAGACCTCGAGTGGCAGCTCAAAGTGCCTGATTCCTACCGCCATGACTCTGCGGCTGTAGTGTCTTTATTATTGCGATAGCAATTATATGGACAGTCTCAGCTGGTTTTTGTCCGTCCCCGTCGCCGTCATGCACCGTATATGTATAAGTACATATATAAAAGCCCCAAAGAAAAATAATTTTAAAAAATGCTTCCGAAGCGCGGAATCGAACCACGGACCTCTCGCTCCTCAGCGCGTGACAGTAACCACTACGCCACGAAACGCAGATCTTTCAGATAGCGTTATATACACACCCTTTACCGCTGGCCGGAGTCAGAGACAGCAGGCGCTTATAATCGTTTCTTCATTACCAGCGAGATGGCGCGCTTTGAAGGTCGCCGCCCCGCTCCTGCGAACGCCGATGCTCTGCGCCCTGCAGGGCGTGATCGCCTTCGTGCGCTTATCTCAAGGAAAGAAGGGGGGCGGGCGGAGCGCGCGAAGTTCACTTCGCTCGCTGCAGCGACCGCGTTTGGAAAGGAGAGTGCTGTTCAAACAGGAATAAGTAACAACTGCGACATTTAATTCGCGCTCGTCCTGTGTGTACCTGTGCGTCCGTTTCGTGCGTCCTGCTTTATATTTCAGCAGTGCGCTTCAAGTATCGAGCTGTGACGCATGATAGTTAGCGCTCGTCCTGTGTGCGGTCTTTTCGTGCGTCCTTTGGGCTCGAGCGGCGCGCTGGCAATTTCGAGCTGCTTTACGTTCTTCGCGTTACATTCCAATTTGTTGCTGTCGCATTCATTGCTTCGCCGTTGCGGCGAAACTGTGACTTTTTTTTCTATGCTGAAAGGTACCTGCTCCAAAAACAATCTGTTTGTTCAAACAATCCTGGAATAGCTGACGCTTCAGACGCAGTAAGGCCTTTTTTTAATATTTACGAATTCATGTGCGTGCGCAAATACCAAGTCTGCACGCGTGTGGGTGCACACATGCTTACAGAAAAAAAATATATAAGCATACAGTATAGACTAGAATTTTCATCGCATGTAAGGGGTAGCCATCATTTGCCGGTGGCTGGGGGACACGTCGAACACAAGGCCACAGCAACGTTCGGCCTGTCGTCCGCTGCGGCGGTGCAGTGGTTACGGTGCTCGGTTGCTGACCAGGAGGTTGCGGTTTCGATCCCGGCCGTGGCGGCCGCATCTCGATAGAGGCGAAATGTTACAAGCCTGTGTATTGTGCGACGTCAGTGCCCGTTAAAGGACACCAGATGGTGAAATTTGCGGAGCTCTCCACTTCGGCGTGCCTCATAAGCATATCGCGGTTTTGACACGTCAAACCCCAGATGTTATAATAAAGGTCCCCTCGCCAGCCTCTGGAAAAAAAAAAAAAAAAAAAAAAAAAAACGAGCGCAATATTCTCTCCTGACGTTTCTCGTCTTTCTGGCGCACTTCGGGACGCAGAACAATGACTCCCGTGACGTCTATATAGTACACACTCTCGAGTGGTCCATATACGCGAAATATCAGATGTTAATTGTCTCCTGCGCTACCTTGCCATGCAGCCGCCCATCTGTCCTTCCTTGCCTCGCATGACTATCGTGCGCGATCAACTGATTCCACTTCATTTTCTGCGTTTCCGACTGCGCAAACGGAGATAACAGCTTCTAGCCGACAAGCGCGAAATCCTGATAGGCTGTACGCTTAGCGCTGGCATTGTTCACGTGTTTTTGAGAAATAAGTGGCGAGGGGGAGATATCGCCTGTGGGAAGGGTAGCCAAGGTAACGAGGAAACCTTGTCTTTGAACACGGGGTGGTGAGGGGCCCTCTAACGTTCAGCCTGTCTTTCCTTATCGCATGCTTCCCACGAGTGTTCGCTCGCTATCTGCTGTGACGTAAGCAAACACGCAGTCCTCTATGCTGGCCGCGCCGACAGGGGACTAGTGGGGCCGGAATTATATATGCTGGCTCTAACCGCGGGCGCCAGTGTAAAGGAGGAGGAGGAAATAGACGGGAGGACAGGGAGGTTAGGCAGTTCTCAGACCGGCTGGCTACCCTCTGCTGGGGAAAGTGGTAAGGGGTATAAAAGGTAACAAGAAAGGGATGTTACAAATAAAGGAAAGAGGAGCAAAAAAAAAAAAACCGGGAAAAGGAGGAGAGAAGAATAATACACTGCTTAAAGTCGGCCTCTACACCCAGTTGTCCACAAGAAACGCGACAACGCTCTGAAAGCTTTCTTTGATGAAGACGGCCTCGACCAGTGTCCTAAGACACTTTCCTCTGAAATTATGTGATTGTCGAGTCCATCTTACGCTCTTGAAAGTTCTTGGCGCGCTGAAGCGGGACATTCACAGAGAAGATGGGTGATTGTTTCATCGCAGCTAAAGTTATTGCATGTCAGGTTATAGGACATTCCGATCCTAATTCAGTAGTCACTTGTAAATGAAACCTGGTATACAAAGTGGGAGACGCCATTCCGCGATTCTTCGAACGCCACCTGCACGTATGACGATGTGTACACCGATCGTATATATATTGCGCAGATGCTTGAATTGCGGTATCGCATTAAAGATAGTGATCATAAGGGGTGTATCTTATGCGCAATGCATTTCGAAGAAAAGCGGCGCGTTCAGAAACTACCATGCAGTTTGTCATACTGCATTTAATCAATGGTCGGAATAGCGGATTAATACTTGTTGAGGCGTACGCACTGTGTCCGGCTAAGTACACGTGATACACTTAAGCGAAAGTACTTCCAGTAGTGACGTATTGCCTTTCATATTGATAACGAAATAAAGTTGAACACCTTATAAGCGGACTTCAGGCATGATTGCTGTTATTATTATTATTATTATTATTACCGTTGTTGTTGTTGTTCACGATTATGATTAATGACAATGATGACAAAATATAATAGAGGCGAAAAATACCGTATGGCAGTTATATTGAATTCGAACCGCTCTTCGGGCGTATTTCATACTTTAAAGTAATATTTTACAAAAAAAAAAAACACTTTGAGAGAGCCAATAGCTCTCTTTTAGCGCGTAATTTGTCCAGATAAAAAGGACAATCGAAATGACAACATCACGCAATTTCTGGTATACCTTCGACCGAAACAGGGGCGAATAGAAAATGAAATTCTGAAAGCGCCCCACAAAAGCGCGGCTCTCTTTCGGGAATAATATCGGGTAATTCGATACCGCTTCCTCCAAGGTGCTACTCTGCGTGGCAGCCCGCTTTTATGTCGTGCGAGGCTCCCCAGACGAGCGCAATTTCTGCATTCAAATTATACGCCGTGTCAAACTAATAGGCTGAATTAAATTTGAGCCAAACTGGTATGCAATAAAGCGTGCAGCGCTCGTCACCGTTAGGGCGGTGCGATATAAACCTCCGGTCGGGTCCCAATATGAACGAAAAACGAAGGAAGCGATTACTTTTATTTTTTCATTTATATACGTGGGCTCGCCTGTCGGGCGAAGGTAGCCCACGAGGTGCATTTCCACCTTAGTTTGGCGCTAATGAAGAAATGAGCGGGAACAAGAGATCGCCGCAGCGCGGGCGCGGTATTATATGAGCTCGCTCGGGGCATTCCTAACGGCCTTTTAGGGCTAGAGGTCGCTTAGGCGGACCGATTAGGGCGGAAGCGCGTGCGCATAATTGATCAAAGGGCCCTCGTTTCGCCGTGTGCCTGCTGAGACGCCATGCTGTCAAAGTCACTCGGTCTGAACGGCCGTTCGGTCACCACCGAAGTGAGCGCGTGTGGCTGGGCGTTCCTGCTCTTAATCAGTGTCCAGGATGTCGGGCTCGTATATGCGCCCAATCTTCGCCTCCTTTCTTTTAAGCGCTCTCGCAGGAAGCCGGTTTTCTGTACTTACCGGTCATTTACGATCCTATTTTTTCTCCAATACTGGCCGTTTTGTTCCCCTGTGTGACGTCTTTTCTGTCTCGCCTTACAGCTTCCCCGGCGCAGGGTAGCAAACCGGATGTTCATCTTCTGCTTAACGTCCCTGTATCTCGTCATTACATTTATATCTCTGTCTCTCCCTTTCTTGCTATGTGGCGTTTGCTTGCGCGCTTTCTTTGCACCTTCGCACTGATCGATGAGCGTCGAGTTTCGTCGAATAATTTGCATAGTTCTGCTGTATGTATGCTGTTACCAGGCCCGTAGCCAGGAATTTTTTTCGGGGGGGGGGGGCACTTGCTGAAAGCCTTGACTATTTGAAAAAAACACTTATTTTCATTATTTATTTTCGGTAAAACACCATGTATCATAAGAATTGCGGGGGGGGGGGGCGCCCCCCCTCCCCCTTGGCTACGGGCCTGGCTGTTACATATAGCCTATTACACATTGCCTGTATATACAGCGTTGGTTTTTGTTGCTGAGCGTGGCGTATAATTGCATGGTCACAATTCGAGTGGTCTATACATAGAGTGCCGTGAAATTCAACTGCCATATCTCTAGGTCTTCTCTTAAAGGAGTCTGGCTGTTGGTTGTAGATTAATTCGCCAGGCCTCACACAGGTATCGGCTCCGACATATGATACGATAAAGAAGGTGGCCGAACATCAATAAATTCGAGGCGCACCAGTTACGAAAATAACTTTACAAGCGCGTGAACGCAAAGTGGGAATAAAACGGCAAGCCATGAATGGCCGCACACATGCTCTCGGTTGTCTGTTCCAGTACTCTTGTAGAGAAGAACAGACGCTGCAAGGGGCCTTCATTCGTTCACTGACGCAATCTCGCAAACTTGGTTGAGAGACACCAGTGTCTGGAACTGTTGTCTATACATAAACTGGAACCATCGAGGAAGCTGCGTGTTCCATCGCACCTCTCCCGCCGGCACGCAGCTTTACTGTGCCGCCTGTGGTTAGGAGTGGCTTTCACGAAAGCACACTCATTTCACATAGGAATGTCAGAAACCACCAGATGCGACTCCTGCGACAGTCACGAAACGATAGAACACAATACCGTGTTCTTGTGGTCGCTCTGTGACCTAACGCAATGTTCTTCGCGCTGCATTGAACCATCTAGACGACAGACCGTTTGCAGAAGAAACTTTGATCGAACCGTGACCTTACGCGTCGCCGGCCAGCAAAGCGACGCGTGCAATGATGGTGCCTGTAAAACCAACCGGGATAAGCGATCGCTTGTAGGCGTGCAATGGCCAGGCGCACATGTTCCACGCTGGTAGCACCTTCCGCCCTCTTCATTCTAGCTTTTAATTCCTTCATCCCTTCCCCCAGTGCAGGGTAGCAAACCGAACGCGCGTCTGGTTAACCTACCTGCCTTTCCTCCTCCTCTTCCTCGTATTCACGCAGTTACCAACAGAATGTCGGCGCGCGCATGACTACTTGTCAAATAAGACCGCTTCAGCACATCTCCTGAAGCGGGCATCATTACAGTCTGGTAGCTTCGTCATTGCGCAAATAATGTTTCACGATATCCCTGGACATTCGAGGGGCCAACAAAGTTGAAGGGAAATGGCGTTAACAACGCTGGCGGTGTGGAATCAATCATCAGCCATGTCCCACAGAAATTACCTACATCGTGTAACCTATGTGTAGGTAATTTCGTCGTGCACGCTATTTGTGAGTTTCTGCTATACAGGTAACGTGTTGATGGGGGCTACCACATTTACCTATCACATTTGACATATCTGAAAAGAGTACGTAGAAAACGTTCCACTATTAACTGTGCGCAACAGAGCGTCCTTACCTAACCCTTTGAAACGCTATCTACACAATTGTGCACACCACTTCTTTTTGTTATTTGCGTCGACTAGGGGCTACGAAAGAGAAATATACATTGAGCTTTGGATGAATTGAACTTCCTGCACAATAAATTTGTCTTCACTTAACTTAATTTTGCAGTGTTCTCTTGCATATGGTCACTTTGCTGAAGGCACTATACTATGCTCGACGAGTCGTTCGACGTGACGCTTCCCGCGAGTCACGACAAAGGTATAATTTTTCTTTGCTCAGCATGAACATAACCGGAAAAGAATATGCACCACACTTCAAGCCTGAGATTTCGTTCTATTTCGATGACAGCGCTGCGTCTTACCGCAGCGCTGTCATCCCCGGCTACCAAATCGACCGACGCATCAACATCAGCAGGCCTTAAAAGCAGCTGGAATAGCTTGCGCCACTTCAGTGGGAATGGTAGCACTACAGCCGTCAACATGTTTCAAACACCGTTCCGTTTTTGGGTGCAGGTGAGTACAGCACCTCAACTTCACTGTAAAAAGTCAAACAATGTTTGGCTGCTAGTGCTTCCAGACCCACAAACATTGTTTCAATTAACATGTGAATGTGTGTTTATCGCTAAGTTGTTATTCATGTCTGGCGACGTAGAGCTAAACCCTGGCCCCCCCAGAGACGATCCTAACAAAGAATTGCTACAGCTCGTTAAATCACTGCACGATAAATTTGATTCTAAACATGAAGAAGTGATGTCTGCCTTGAGTGAAGTCAAAGAGGCTCAGTATTCAATGGAGCAACAAATCGCCGATATCGACAATAGGCTCTCGGCAGTTGAACAAAGCATTCGATCGTCAGAGGGGCAACAGGGGGAAAGCCTCGTGCCTCAAATGGCCGTACTGAACCAACGGCTCAATGAATTGGAAGACCGTTCACGTCGAGGAAAATTTAATATTTCACGGCATAGTAGATGCCGCTGCTGAAACTTGGGCACAGTCAGAAGAAAAAGTTTGCTCGATATTAAATTCAGCTTTAAGCCTGAACCTCAATAGCAGCGATGATCGCATTTCCCGCGCGCACAGGCTTGGCCGTTTTGTCCCTAATAAGTCCAGACCTATTATTGTCCGGTTTTCATCCTGTAAACTAAGAGAATCAATTCTGTCTTCCAAAAACAAGTTAAAAGCAAGTAGTGTCTCCGTGAGTGAAGACTTTTGTAAGGCAACCAGAACTGTCAGAACGAAATTGTACGATTTTGGCAAGAAAAGCGGCGAACTTTTCACTGTGAGGTACAACAAGCTGTATATCAACAAAAAATGTTACATTTACTCCCCTGATACCGACAGTGTCTGTGAACTGCAATTGGTCAATGCTGCCAGTACTGTTGAACTGTCGTCTGCCGCTACAAACCACCGTCCTGATTCGTCTTTTTCCTAACAGAAGTTAGGCATCAGTAACGCAGCCAGTCTTCTCAAGGCTTATCATTTTTATTGTCAAATGTGCGCAGTTTAATCAACAAACGCGACGCTCTAACACTTATTACTGATTCATGCGCCGCTGACGTGATTGCATTGACGGAGACCTGGTTGACTGATAAAATTTATAGTGAAGAACTGTTTCACTGTGACCAGAATTATGTTGTGTACCGTCGTGACCGCGATTTAAAACCAGGTGGTGGTGTTCTAATTGCTGTTGCCGACAAAATAGTGTCTGATAGGATTGCACTTACAACGTCCTTAGAGTTGGTTTGTGTGCGTGCCGTCATAAACCACCAAAACACATTGATCTGTGCTTGTTATCGGCCGCCAAATGCACCAACTACTTTCTGCGATGAGCTGCATGACGTTCTTAATTTTCTCGTCTCAGATTTCCTCACTCTCCGTTGCTTCTTCTGGGAGATTTTAATTTTCCTAGAATAAGTTGGGCTTCGCAATTTCCCTCCGTTGTTGGTTCGTCCGCCGAAAGTGAATCTTTTATTAACTTGTGCTTAAATTTCAATCTTGCGCAACTTGTTTCTGGGCCTACTAGAACTGGCACTACTTCATCAAACACACTTGACCTAGTCCTTGTCAATAACCCCTAATCTAGTGCATTCATTAACTTGTTTACCCGGAATAAGCGATCATGTTTCTTACATTTTTTTGTAAAGGGCCGCGTTACTCGTCAAAAAACCAATCCAAAATTTATCAGAGATTATGCGAGAGGCGATTACACAGCAATTAATAATCAGCTTGCATTATTCATAGACGAGTTCATGCCAGAATTTTTTAGCCGTACCGTAGAAGATAATTGGAACCTATTTAAAAACAAAGCCACATCGCTTGCTGCTAAATATATTCCACTGCGCAGGCTTTCCGGGAAGAAACGCTCCCCTTGGTTTTCGACGACACTAAAAAGATTATCCAACAAGAAAAAACGCACTTTTCGTCTTGCGAAACGCTGTCAAACACCTACACGTTGGAATGATTACTCAAACGCACTGCATGCATATCGAATCGCGTTGAGAGAAGCGAAGGTCACCTTCTTTAATACATATCTACCTTCCCTTCTTTCAACTAATCCATCGAAATTTTGGAGCACTATTCAAATAAAAAGATAAATAACATATCTCTTACAGATACTGGTGGTTGCACAATGAGCGATGAAGAATGTTGCAGGGTTCTAAATGACACCTTTGCGAAATCATTTTCTGACTGCTGTACTGACACAGTCCCGTACATGTGCAAAAAGGATTTTTTTCCTATGGATCCACTTGTTGTTGACTATTGCGGGGATTTTAAAGTTAATTCATAATTTAAAACTATCCTCTTCCTGTGGCGCGGACGAAATTAATTCCAAATTTCTAATAAATACTGCTGTGTACTCCTCTGTGATTTTTATGTACCTTTTCACCCAGTCTACTGAGTGCTCGACTTTGCCCGCAGATTGGAAGGTGGGGAAGGTGGTGCCTCTGTTGAAATCAGGTAACCCGCATTCTCCTCTCAATTACAGACCCATTTCACTTACCAGCATACCTTGCAAAATCCTTGAACATGTCATATTCTTTAATCTCGTTTCATTTCTTGAATCAAACTCTTTCATCACTTCATTTCAGCATGGGTTTCGCAAGAACTACTCATGCGAAACACAACTAATATCGTTTATACATAGCATTTCTTCCTCTTTAGACAAAGGCCAAGCAATTGATTGCATTTTCTTAGATTTTGCTAAAGCTTTTGACAAGGTGTCTCATCGCTTACTACTTCTTAAACTCAGTACTCTTAATATTGACCCTAACATTTTCAATTGGATAGAATGCTTTCTAACTAACCGTACTCAATTTGTAACTGCTAATAATGCTGCATCCCAGCGCTGTGACGTAAAGTCAGGTGTTCCCCAAGGCTCCGTCTTGGGCCCATTGCTATTTTTAATTATATTAATGACTTACCTACTGGTATTAATAGTTCTATAAAATTATTTGCCGACGATTGTGTTCTATACCGTGAAATAACTAATCAGCATGATAACTTTATTCTTCAATCAGACCTAGATAACATATCTAAGTGGTGCTCACAATGGCTTATGTTCCTAAATCCCATTAAATGCAAAATCATGTCTTTTTCGCGTCGCACTGACTCATCCACTTCTTTCGGCTATGCTATCAATAACATCAACCCTTGATTACGTAACTTCATATAAATATCTCGGAATACAGCTAACCAATAATCTTTCATGGCATGCGCACATCGAATACATCACTAACAATGCCAACAGATCCCTCGGCTACATACGCAGAAATTTTTCTAAAGCCCCCTGCCATTTGAAGGTAATGCTGTACAAACACTAATTAGACCTAAGCTGAGTATGCGTCATCTGTGTGGGACCCCGGTCAAAAAACATTATCAGCCATCATCGAGTCAGTTCAAAATCGGTCAGCACGTTTCATTATTTCAAACTATACCCGCACATCTAGCGTTTCACTAATGAAATCAAACCTTGGACTAATTGATTTGCAAACTAGAAGAAAAATTTCTCGCCTATGTCTTTTTCATAAACTCATTTACCAAATACTTCACTTAAACAGGAACTCATCTCCGAGCCTTCATACATATCGTCACGTCTTGACCATCAGCATAAAGTTTTTATTCCTTTCTGCCGTACTAACGTTTTTTCAGACTCCTTTCTGCCAAAAACCAGTGCCGAAGTGGAACCACCTTCCCCCCTCCATCGCCTCCATTGAGGACGTGTCATCCTTCAAGACTGCACTAACCGATCATATCTTAAGCCTCGAATACTGAGTATTGTTTGAACATGTATTCTAATTAATTTGTTGTATTCTTGTGTTCTGTTTTTTACTACATTTCTTTGTTATATTACCCACCCCCTCTGTAACGCCTTTATGTGCCCTGAGGGTAATGTAAATAAATAAATAAATAAACTGTTAAAATGCTCATTAAGTCTGTTATTTAGACACCTGCTGATTTGTCCGATACATTTCTTTCCACATGAGAGTGGGAAAGTGTACACGACGCCCTTTCGACACGAAACGAAGGATTTCAATGTTTGGTGACACATGAATAGCTGACCTTTTTGTAGCTTGTCTTACAAAGCCTCGAAAGTTTGTTCGGTGCGGAAAAAACTACCTGTATGTCCGCCTTGCTCGCTACCTTCTTGAGACGATGTGGTATGTCGGGTATGTATGGAATAACAGAGATGCGTTGCTGGTTGATGTGATGATTGATATCACCTGGGGATTTGTGCATGTTCCTTTGACTGTCCTTAAAAGTGCTTCAGCTACAGAAGTGATGACATGCTGGGGTTGCCTGCTGTGATCAAACGATTTGTTTCGGCGAGAAAGCTGGCCTCACATGTGTGCAAACAGGATTTATTTAAAGCATTTCTTATTGTAAGTTTGGTGATCCCTCGTTTAAAGAGTTTGAAATGGCCTGATGAGAAAGGAAGGAGAGGCTTGCTACCGCGTGGCTCGTATTGGCAGCAGATGTGGTCAAGTGTGAACGTGAGCTTTAGGTAAAGAAACCTCAGGGAATCTTTCACTGTTGCTTCATGTGTGATTAGCAATGGATTTAAACACCCCGTGAACATTTGAAGAGTCCTACTTATAGCAGTCTGGAACGACCCATTGTCAAAATCTTCCTTGGCGCCCCCCAGTACAATCAAATAGTCACCAACATACCTCAGAATTTTCCTCTAGACTCTGTACTAACTCTATGTCTAACGGAAGGCGAACTCCGACGGAGCGGTTCGATCGCTCCAACCAACCGTTCAGCACAGCTCACTGAGCGAGAGCGAACTACCGCTGAGTGAGCGAGAGAGAACCACCTCATAGGGAGCGAGAAAGAACTGCCGCCACCGCGGCTCAGTGAGTGAAAGACAACCGGAGAACTGTCGCCGCCGTCGCTTAGTTGCAGTGGTGCGATACGTACTGATCTTCTGGCAACTACTAATTCCAGAATAAAAAGAATAATCTACTGATATATACAAAGTTTCCGGATTTCTCATTTTTTGTGTCAGCAGAGATATGTGACTCCTCTCCCGACCCCCTCTCATGCGAAATATTCTTCCCAATCTAGAAGATTGTCAAAGCCACGCAGGTTTAGGCAAGTTGAAGTACATCAGGTACGCATAGAGCGTACAAGGTGTGAACGCGACGTACATCTACCTCGTGCTCTCCTTTTCATCTCCTTCTACCGCTACCCCCCTTCCCCCCCTCTATTCTCCTACCGCTGATCCGCCCTCCGATGTCAAGGTGTGTCTGCGACTCTGCGGTACACGAAGCGATGGCTGGTGTGTCTGCGGCTCTGTTGTACACGAAGCGAGTCGGAGGCTTTCTGCCCTCCGAGATGGAGCTTTAGCAAAGCTCGTTCTCATAGCATGTCCAGGGTTCCCCTTCAGGGGGGGTGGGGGCGAAGGTTCTTCGTGGCACCCCCCTCCATATAAAGTCAATGCATGGGCAGATTTTGCGCCCCCCCTCTCTTGGGGAATGGGGGGACGCCCCCCTGCCCCATCCCTCCCCGTGCGCACGCCTCTGCTCGTTCTGCCCTCCAAGATGGAGCTTTAGCAAATTTCGGAGGCGTGCTTTCTCGGTCTCCGCCACCATGCTCTCTGCCTAAATGTGATATATCACCATGCTTTGGTAATTACATTTGTTATATACAACGTTCGTATATGATCTTACAACTAAAATAAATAAAAATAATTAAATTGCTAATTCAGTAAATATTAAATGTATGTCATCAAGTGCTTTTTATGGATCTCTGACTTATCAGAAAATCTGGGGATTTTTAGCTGGTCCGGCTACTGATTTTGTCTTCGGCCAATCTGGCAGCACTGCTCAGTTGTCTCACCGGCTGAGTGGCTCAGTGATCGAAAGAGAACCGGAGGAGAACCGTCGCCGCCGTCGCTGAGTTGGCTCACTACCGGCTCAGTGGGCTCGTGAGCCCGTCTCCCAAAGAACCGCCCGTTCACTTTACTGAGCCGCAGATCACTCGTTCCTTTAAAGGCGCTCAAAAGATTCGGCTTGCTCCTGAGCGACCATCTCTAGGCCTATCGGATCCACGATTTTGATCTGACTCCGGGCAGATGTCGGCGCCGGATTATTTCACAAGTAAAGGATAATTCTCTCTTCTGCCGTACCTGTCACGTGCCGTGCGCGAAACGCATCGCGCTTGCCGGCAACGGGCTCGATCGCGTTGTATATCGCGCGCACGAAATGCACCGCGAAGGCCGGCTTAGGCGTCAGCTCGGCTGTGCTTTATAGACTGCCTGGACATTGGCCGCCATTGGCTTCGGCCGCCTGGGCGGTCGCTCATCGAGCGTTTGCCACGGTGATGAGCTGTGGGCTGGCGATATTGAGTAGAGGCCTCGCCGCTGCTCTGCGACTCGTCCAAGACGCATTGCGGTGGCCGCCAACGAGCTCGCTTGTATGTCGCGCGCTTAAAGTGCGCCGTCATGGGCTGGCGGGTGCTTTAGCTAGCCTACTTTAGCAATGCTTCGGAACTCTGAGGAAACTGGTTGTCATTACAGTCGGCTTCCGCGTCGCTGGCTCGCAAGCAGCACGTCGCCGCCTTCGCTCGCTGTACTACCGCTCGCTCGAGGATCTTTGTGGAAATTGGGCTTGCGGGTGCTTTAGCTAGCCGACTTTAGCCATGCTTCGGAACTCTGAGGAAACTGGTCGCCATTACAGTCGGCTTCCTCGTCGCGCGCTCGCAAGCAGCTCGGTGTCGTTCGTGGCGGCGGCCCTGCATTCGCTCGCTCTTGTGCTCGATGCTCGCTGGCGGCAGCGGCGGCTGACGGGCTTGCTCGAGCTGTACGACGCCGCTCGCAGAAAACTCGCTTACTCGTTGGCGGCACAGTGGTTCGCGGCATCTCGGCGTCGCGGCATCTCAAGGCTACCGCACTTGAGATGTTGCGCTATGTGGCTCGAAATGGGTTTTGACGATGTTGACATCACGGTGAAAGTAATTGCATGTATAATTTAGACGTGTGTTTTTATTTAACCTTCATGTGTTTGTCATGTGCGTGTATCTTCATCCTCTCTGTCACGTGTGACTAACTTTTTGAAATCGTTTTGTGCTTTACAGGATCCAGCCGTTGTCCTGGCTGTACGCGCTGGCGCGTGTACTGCCAGTCCATCTGTCGCTTCCGTCGGAGCAGCTTCACAAATAGAACGGTACAAGATATGACATTGCGACTGTGTATTGGACATTTTACAGGGAATTCAATCATAGAAAGCAGATGCTTAAAGGGGGCATGAACCACACCTCGCGGTTGGCGTGAAAAACACCCTGGAATGAGTCGGACCCTTCCCAGGAGTGTATAGCCGAAATAACTTTTCGAAAAGCTAAAGTAGGATCGGAGATATAGCGATCGCTATATTTACCCTCTCAACTCCCTCTCAACTCGCTTCATTCCGGAGGAGACGGCAGTGCCTGTCGAGGTGCCCCGCCCAGTGCATTACGTGAGCTCGCTTCAACGTTGTGTGGTTTCCTTTCCGCGTAACTTGGCGGTGTTGACGGAGGAGGAGGAGGAGAAAAACTTTATTGGACAGAGGAGTTTGGAGCACGCAGGCTCCAGGGCCCCCGCACGACCCCGGCGCGGTCAAGCGTTCATTTCGTGGTGGTCCATGACGCTGACAGCCCGGTCGGCAGCCATGGTCTGCTCAACCGGGTTCTCTGAGCGCAGAAGGATCTCCCAATCCTCCCAAGTCTTTAGGTGCTCTAGGGCCCACGGGGGAGGATCCGCCGGGCAGTGGGAAAGGATGTGGATAGCAGAAGCATGAGGTTCAGGGCAAAAGGTGCAGGCTGAGGTGAGGAAAAGGGGGTGATAGTGCGATTGAATGAGAGGAGAGGGAAGAGTGTGAGTTTGTAGCTGGCGTCAGAGGGTTGCCTGTCGGTTGCTAAGGGACTTGTGCGGTGGGGGATATAGCTGACGCTCTGCCCTATAGGCCTGCGTCAGCTCGTTGAAAGTGTGCGCGCGCACTTTCGTGTATCCCGGATCGGAGGCCGCGAGAACCCGGTTTAAAGAACCTCGGGATAAGAGGTTGGCGGCCTCGTTCCAGAATTCCCGCAGTGCGCGGGCACCCAAATCAATTCCACTTGACAGGGCGGGGGTGCAGCGGGCGAATCCACTATGCAAATAGCAGGGACGTGAACTCGGCCTCGTGCAAAATTTAAAATTGCGGTTTTGGAATCTGATAAGACATACTTTGCTTCTGTGTTTACGATTGCTAAGGCAATGGCAGCTTCCTCTGCAGCTTCGGGGAGGTGTCTGGAGGGAGTGTGTGTACCCTATAGGAGAGAGATTGTGATCCACCACGGCAGCTTCCGCTTCATCACCCACGCAGGCTGCGTCTACCCATACGGCGTCCGGGTCGGCGCCGTAACATAGGTGTAGACTTTTAGCGCGAGCTCTGCGACGTTTATCGTGGTGATCAGAGTGCATGTTACGGAGAAGTGGTGTAAAGAGGAGTTCGCGATGCAGGGGTCTTGGTATGGGAGTAATGTCGGATCTTTGGCGGGTATCTGGATTCCAGAGAATGTAGAATATGCCGACCAGTGTCGCTTTGTGTGAGACGAAGGTATTGTACTTGGCGGTGCGCGTCTGTGAGTTCGCCGATAGTGTGTGAAGGCCTAACTTGAGAAGTCCATCGGCAGGTGTACTTATGAGAAGGTGGAGGGCTACTTTGTATGCCCACCGGATGAGGGCGTCCAATGTGTCAGTCTCGCGGCGAGAGAGTTGCAGGTAGGGGGTGGATAGACCACACGGCTGAGTACAAAGGCAGGAATAAGGCGACATAGGTCGCCCTCCTTCATGCCTCGATGACGGCCTGAGACCCGCGGATGAGGTGCGAGATCGCCCCTGCAACCTGCTTGAGTCTCCGAATGTGTTTATGGAGAACAGGTTAGTCCTACGCTAACTGCATAGTTTTGCGTTAGGTTGGCGGCTGTTTGGATGGTGTCCTTTATGTCACCGTCACTGCCATGGGTCGACCAGAGCGTGATGTTTTCTGTTGTATAGGTATGTTTTCCATATGAAGTAACGTTGCAATTGTC